>NW_026623603.1:140588-227021 GCF_030028575.1 Malurus melanocephalus
GTTGCCTTTATTTTAATTTTTCCTATTAAATTGTAGTTCTGACTTAGAATCTCTTGCAATGTATTTTTGAGGGGAGTAATTATCCCGCTGGTTTGGTTCTCAAACTAGCATAACCTGCATCCCCTAATTCCCCTGGGAGAAGGTTTGGAGGAAGTTTCACTGATCCTGACCCAARCCCACTCTTTTCAAGCCACAATCTGGTAGAGCAGAGACTCGATGACACAGAGCCCTAAAGGATACCCTGCCTCCTCCATCATGCCTCCTCCAAGACATGGATTTCGTCTCTAGAGGGCTGGATCCTGATGGATGCTGAGCACCTGCATTTTTTCATAGCAGACAGCCAGATCTATAAGCATTGAATAAGAGTGAACAGTTTTCCTTTTGCCTGCTGACGTATAAAATGGATTTGTGTGAGGATTAGGGAGCAGAGGTGGGAAATGTCTTTATCTGCTAATGATCCCGTGAATTATACATGTTTAGTATTCATGCATCTGAAGAAGAGGCAAACACAGCCATTTTCTGGGGAATGACCTTTAGCAGCAGCCAATACATTTACATTTAATTTAGAATTACAATTACTGGGTCAACTTGGGAGCAAGTGGAACTTAGATTTATGGAGAAGAGAMAAAAATTGGTCTTTCTGCCTTCACCAGCAAAACACGGATTTTTCTCTTAAATAACCCCCTCGAACCTGATCTCCAGCAGGGACCTGGAGCATCCCCAATGCATTTGAGCTGTAGCATTTGTATTTTGGCTGGGTGGAGTCTGGGGTCTCTGACTTTGGTCCATTGCCCATCGGAGCATGGCTCAGGCTCCGGTCAGCCTGGACCAGGCAGCTTCCACTGGCCACTGCTGCCTGTGGGAAGGAGCCAGAGGCRAGAGCTGAGGGGCAGCAGCTCTGTTTGGACACTGGGAACAGCCTTGGCTCTGGCCTCCCTYCTGGAGGGACGCAGCTGCCTCTCAGCCTGTCCAGGCAGCGATTTCTCCACAGCTCAGTCCCTGTGCGTGCTCTGAGGGTTGGTTTGGGGCTGTCACCATCTGGAAGGGGTGGCCCTGGCTGGAGGAGACCCAACAGGACTCAGGCCATCCTGCTGTGCCCACCCCAGCTTTGTCATGACCCTGGCAGAGCTCCTGGCTTGGCACAGGCCCAGTGCTGCCCGAAGTCGGGTCCCTGGAGGATGGATGGCTTGGCTCCAGAAATGCTGGTGCCAATCACCAGTGCCCCACACAGGGGTGGGTGAGTGGGAGTGTGTGGGAATGAGGGGGAGGAATTGAGGGCAGAAGCTGAGAGGGGTGGGTGTGGTGGGTTCCCTTCTGTTTCCCATGCAGCCCTGTCCATCCCTGGGTCCAACCCCAGCCTCTCTGGCAGCAGCCCCAGAACCTCCAGCTGGGATTGTGCAGAGGGGCTCCCCACACAGGACACCCCGTTCCCCTGCCCACAGCCTGGATGGGGTCCCTGGCATGACCCACCCAGGGCTGTGCCAGTCCTGCCAGGCAGCTCCGACAGCAGCTCCTGACATCCCTGGGGATTAAACCCCAGCCAAAGCCATGCTRCCAGGGGGGTGGGTGCTCAGCCACGTCCTGTAGCAGCTACTGTGCCAGTCCCACAGTGCCCAGGGAGAAGGAGGAGATCGCAGGGAAACACCACACAGTCCTCACCCCACTCTGCCTGTCATTCCTGCTGCTGTCCCCTTCACAAGCACTTCATAATTTCCAGTCCAGATCTCACCCTCCCTCTYCTGCTAAACCCCCTGAGAGAGGAGRMAGCACCTGTCCCACTGCAGCTCAGGAGGCTTCAGGCTGGAATAAACACTCAGTCCTGTCCTGGTCAGAGGTGACTGGCACTGCCAACCCACAGCAACAGTGCCCATCACAGGGCAGACACAGGGGACACAGGTCACAGCCTCCACAGCCCAGAGTGATTGCAGAAGCTGATGGCATTCAGGAAAAAGGGAAACATGGACAAATCACCCCAGTCCTGACCCACAGCACAAAAGTAGATGAGCAGGGAGCTGTGGAAAGATCCAGGCAGCCCAACAGGGTGATTTGGGGTCACGGGCAGAGGCTTCCAGCCTGGGCTCACCCCCATGACTCCCATCTCTTTGCCACCTTCATGTCTATTTTGTGCTGGGAGTTCCTCCCTGCTYGGGTCAGGGCTGCTGTGCATCACCAGTTCAGTGGGAAGCACTGGAGCTCTGGGCTCAGCATGGCTGGAACCATTGGTGTCTCCCTGCCACCCCCTCTCTTCAGTGACCCTTCTGCACACCCAGCCGGGCTTGTCTCACTCACAGCTTTTTCAGGTAATGGCCCTGAAGCCCCTGTAATAGTGGAACTCCGCATCTAGGTGGGGTTATTGCAAGTGTTCCTGCTTGCACTGAGCCATGGCAGGTGCCCATGGGGTCTGGTGGCACCGGTGCACCCCGTGGGTGTTTGGGRAGGGTCGGGGATGGTGTCCCCATCACTGTGTCACAGCTTCCTGCACACTGGCAGGAGAGGGGAGGTACAGCTCTAGCGAAGGGGCTGCCTGGGGTGCAGGGGAAAGGAGCAAACCCGCTGTGCCCGACCCTGAATCAGCCATCTCAGCTGCTGTTTAATTCCCACACAAAGAGCAYATTGCCCAGCCCGGCCTGGGAGCCCCCAGAACAAACCCTCGGCACACGGGCAGCCCCCTCTGCCCCTCAAGGGTTGTCTCTCTTATTAATTCCTGAGCCCTGGAAGGTGCCAGCAGAGCGTGCCACGCTGTAGCTCGGTAATCACAGGGCCCTGCGGCTCTAAAGAGCGATTTCCCCGTGTTAAAGCCCTGTGTGAGGCCTGGTTGGGGGCGCAGGAGTGGCCCCGGGCAGCTCCCTGTCCCGGGCACGGCGCTGGGGCTGCTCCGATGGCTCGGCTGCATGCCCGGCACCGTCTCCTCCGGCTCTGCAGAGGTTTGTGGCACTCGCAGGCTGCCTGGCCACAGCCAGAGCCTGCAGGGCTGCGCTCCAGCAGGGACAGGGGTGCTGTGGCCGAGCGCTGCCCCAGGACAGGCTTGGGAGAGCGGCACCATCGCCCTGCTGGTCCCAGAGCCCCRCGGTGCCTGGGGACACCCAGCATCCTTCTCCACTCTGGAAAAGGCCCGTGGGCACTGCTGCTGTCCCTGCAGCCACACAGCCAAAATGGAACTGCCCAGCCCCACAGGTGGGCCATGCACTGGCCATGGCCAGTGTCTGCATTGAGGTYGCCAAGGGCAGGTGAGGCTGTCCATACTGCCACAAGGACCCCGTGCTCACAGGGCAAGGGATGGATGCAAGATGGGGATCATGAGAATGAGCTGCTATCAGCCCCACAGGGACCCCTGATCCCAAGGGCACACCAAGGAACCTGGAACTGGTTCTGGGCCTGTGGGGAGCCCGGAGTGGGCAGCAGGAGCAGACACAGCCTGTGTATTCCTGGAGCTGCAGCTGCTGCTGGGAGTGTGGCAAGGCTTGAGGGCACATCATGGTGAGCAACAGAATTTTCTTTATATACATTATATAGAAATATAATACTCCTTTTTGTATAAAAATATATATAAAGATATTCTATCTGTCGTGGTTTGAACTTGGCYGAAAGCCAAAGCACCCACAACGTTCCCCCCCACCCAACCCCAGAAAGGCAGAGGGGAGAGCAAAGGCCCAATTAACACTAAAATTTATGGCTTTTAGATAAGATAACATAATTGAGAGAAAGATACGTACATGCTCCAAAAATGGTCAAACAGGCTGAATAACTTAAGTTGCAAAATAGATTACTAAAAACTACAAAGAATACTACTGCACTAGGGAGGGGAACAGAGATAGGGAAAAATTTACAAGGAGAAGAAAAGAAATGGACATTTTAATACACCTGTTATTCTTTCTGCAAATCTGTCTCACCCAGGTCATCCCTCCCCACCCCTCCATGCCTTCCCATGTGCAAGGGAGACAGGGATGAAAGTTTRAGACAAATCAAACTACTCATTGCTGTTATCATCCAGCACCATAGGAGGAGAGTCCTTACAGCTCCAAGCTGTGGAAGGTCTTTTCTCAAGAAACAGTCAGTGTATAACTGCTAGTGGCATGGGATTCTTTTCTTTACCTCGTGGGAGAAAGGAAAACAGTTCTCCAAGGCCAGCTGCTTCATTCTGAGTGCAAGGCCACTGTCTCAAATCTCCTGGCAAAACACAGCTTCTTCTAAGCATCTACTCGTGTCAGACCTGGGGGGGGGCACCTCTTCCCCCTTTTTTTTTGGCTTATGATCAGTCCAGTCCTTAAAGGCCAGGTTTTTTATCTTAAGTGCAGGGCCTCTCTTTTCTATACAGGTCTCCCAYTGAAGAAATAGCCCTTTTGAGAACAGCTTGTTTTCTCCATATTTGAGCACCACAGCAACAGCACCTGTGTTCTCCTTACTGTGATCTTATGTCTCAATTTTTTCTCACATCTCCTCACCCTCCTCCTCTGTCCTCCCTTTGTGCAAGGGATGATACTAACAATCTAAGAACAAATGGCAGCTGCGCTCTATCTTGTTTTGAATTGTTCTGAAGTACAAGACCATACGTCATCACAGAGGTGTAACTAGCATGTGCAATTGGCCCAGGCCTGACCAGCAGCCTGTCCATCARCCTCAGAGCCACAATGGATTGGTTTTAAAACACAGAGAGCAGGGCTCCTTTTGCTGGAGAAGAAGGAGAAAACTTCTAGAACTTTCTCACAGAAGCCATCTTTGTGGTTTCTTGGTCCCATCCCCCCACCACCAAAAAAAATAGACCAAGTAAAACCAGGATACTATCATTACATATTTATACAGAAACATACAGATTATATAGAAATGTGGTCTGTCTCTAGTTCTTYYTTGGGAGGGTGGGGAGSCCCTGGCACAGGGTGCCCAGAGGGTGTCCCTGGATCCCTGGCAGTGTCCAAGGCCAGGTTGGACATTGGGGCTTGGAGCAGCCTGGGACAGTGGAAGGTGTCCCTGCCATGACAGGAATAGAATGAGATGAGTTTTAAGGTCCCTTCCCACCCAAAGCAGTCTGTGATTTTAGGATGCAATGCTTCTTTCACCTAGATATGCATACAGAACATTTTAAGCAAGTTTCCCTTCTGAGCTACCCTGTGGGTTGGTGGAGAACATGCCCAACTCAGCCCATGGGGAAGTGAAAACCCAGCCACTGGCCAGGGTCCCCCAAGGGCCCCAGGGAGCTCYCCCCATGTCCCCAGCCCACCTGGCACGGGGCCAGTGCCTTTCACCTCGGTTCTTTCTTTCCCAGCTCAGCAGGAGGAGCCCATCCTGGGCTAATTGACAGCTACATCAGAGCGTGAGTCAAGGAGTTGATCACAGCTCACCACTGCTCCTTCATCCCTCCTGACAAAGGCACTCTCCCCTAAATCCAGCACTGGATTTTTTTTTTCAAGCCTGTCATGGAGCTGAAAAGGTTGTGAAGCTGTTTGGACACTGCCCTGCAGGGGAATTCAGCTAAAGAGCTGCTTTCTCTAAGGCAGCACSTTCATCTCCCATCTCTGCAATCAGATCAGAGATGAGGCTCAAAGTTCAGTGTTGCGTCACCAAAAGCCATCTCACAGGACAAACTGTGACAACRCTGCTGACTCTGCTGCCTGCACAGGGCTCTCCTCCACAGGTGGGATGGGTGGCTGCTCCTACCAGCTTCATCCAGGAATCCCCTGGGCCCTGCTGAGGCAGGCTCTCACCATCAAACTAAACTTTGCTCTCATTCATACAGGTCTGAGATCAGAGCCTGCCCAGATTTTGGCCCCATGGTAGCATGTGTAAGCACAGCTCTGAAATTGAGCACTTCCATGATGTTTGGAGAGATGATTTCTCCAAGCAAATGCCCAACAGTCTCCTGAAAAGCTCAGGCATGCTGCTGGCCCATGCTCTGTACCCCCAGGCCAGTGTGGGGGTGAAAGCTCTGCTGACTCAGAGCTGTTGGCTCCACTCGAGTGATCAAGGAAGGAACTGCCCCGAGATGCTCAGAGAACAAGGAGATATTGCAGGAGGCCAGAAGTCTGGGCRAGATCAGAGGAGAGGGAATGGCAGCCTGGAGCCCAGGATCAGGCATGGGGCTGGTGAGAGGCTCTTCTCCAGCTGAGAGAGAAGGCATTTGTCCAGCTGCAGCAGGAGCTGCTGGCTTTGGAACAACCTCCCAACACGTTTCAGACCTGGCAGAGCCTCATACAGTTCCTGGGCTGCCCTGGCTGAGCCAGTACCCAAATGAAAAGGCTGATTACATCTCTGGGTCACTGGCAGCGCTGCTCCCTCCCTCTGCTGAGGGCACTGAGCCGCAAGGGAGCCATGGCAGAGTCTCAAAACCTCTTGTAGAGGCCAAAGTGCCACTCCAAGCAGCCATGTGCAGAGGTGGCCCCCACAGAGGCAGACAGTTTGGTCAGGCTGCCTGGCAGGGACAGTCATTTCCCTGGGGACAAACACAGACCAGGAGCTGGTGGCTTTTGCATCCCTGTGCATCACAGGTGGCTTAGAAGAGCAAGTCCTCTGCCATGTCCACTTCAGCATCTTCTGGGCACAAGCCAGCCCAGCAGAACTCCTCTCCTTCACTGTGGGAGGGACAGAGAGAGCAGGAGCAGAGCACAGATCTATTTACAAGCATTTCAAAACTGAGCTGAGCCCCAAACTATCAATTTCCCTCAACAGGCTGGTTGGAAGAGCTCCAGCTGCGCCATTAGCTCAGGTAAGTTCTCCACCATCCAGCCATGTCACTTTTCTGCTTCATAAAAAAAAATACATTAAAAATACGTATTTACTCCTGAAATTGTCTTCAGCAGCACTGAGCATCCCTGGAGTGATGAGTCTCACTCCACACACCCAGCTGCTTTCTGTGAAAAAGCTTATTTTGAGTGAAGATAATAAACTGAGCAGCATTTTTGGGTTAACCCTTACGTCCCATAGTGTGGCTGGCACCAGCAGCAGGGGAAACATCTTGCATGTGTCCAGGGCTGGGCTTGGCTGGGAGGGTACCCCCATTGAAGGCATGTGCTCTCTGCCTAAAAGCCTTTCTCCAGGTCCCAGAGACAAACCCAGCCAAGCTGCCAGTGCCCAGGTGAGGTGAGGTGGTACCCAGCATTTCCTGCACACTGCCTGAGGGCCACAGGGACCGGCCCTGAGTGAAAGGTAAAGGGCAGGGAGCATTGCTCCAGACCCAGGTCTGCCCTGCCCAGCGGAGCTAAGGTCATTAATTTCCACCCAGGCTGCCCCTGGCACTSAGCACTGCTCCCTGAGGTGCTTCTCAAACAGCCCAGCTATTTTCCCAGCTCCCTGGCCATATTCCAAGGTTTTTTCATCTCTGTTTCACACGTGAAACATTGAGGTGGGGYGAGCACAGCTGYTCCTTCGGCACAGCCCATTGGAGCYGCCCCAGGGTGCAGCACTTGCAGAGCTCCAGGGGTGCCCAGCAGAGCTCCAGCCCTGCCTGGACCTGCTGCCAAGTTCCAGGGTCATTGTTACCCCTTGGGGGAAGATGAAGTGCTGGGAGCCAGTGGGATCTTGCTGAGCCAGCAAAATAAYTGCAGCTCCCACCTGGCACTGCTGGGGCTGGAAAAGACCAGGCTCTCCTGTAGAGGATGTGGGGCTGGTGGCTTCACCATGACACTGRGCTGGAGGAGGTTTGCAGCTCGGGGGTGATGTGGGGCTGGTGGCTGCACTGCGGCCCTGGGCTGGAGAAGATGTACAGCTCAGGGGTGATGTCGGGCTCATGGCTGCACTGTGGCCCCAGGCTGGAGCAAGTCTGCAGCCAGGGCTAAGGTACAACTCCTCCTCCTCCTCCTCGATGACTCCTGCTCTGGTGATCCATAAAAAAGGACCATTCACCTTGCCCTGCTGAGGACCCGGGGCCAGGGAGCATCAACCAGGGCATCACCTTGTCACCCAGGGCACTGAGAGCATCACTGGCGGCATGGCAGGAAGAACGATGGCTCTGAGCCCAACACACGGAGTGTGTGTTGTGTGTGTGTGCACATGGGGACTACGCACAGAGTAGCCTGGGCTGCAGGAGCAGCTTTCTTGCCCCTCTCTGTTCCCTGCAACAGCTTAACGAGTCCCTGAATCTCTGTGAGGACCCCGCATGCCCCAGGAGCAGGTTTTACTGGGATGGATCCCCCTGGGACTGTGGCACAGTGGGTAYGAGGTTCTCGGTGCCACTGGCTCCGTGCGTGCTCTGAGCTGGGAGCATCTCGCCAAGCTGCAGGGAGCTCCAGGAGAGGCAGCTCCACCAAGTCTGGCATCGTTTCAGCACATCTCAAGTAAGTGGCAGAGATCTTGCAGGGAGCCTCAGAAGTGTAAGARATGCTCATCGGCCCAGCAAGGCTGAGATCTGATAAAGGCAGGGCTCAGGCTGATAAACCCCCAAGTTAATGGGCGAGAAAGATGTGATTAGGAGCCGATTGTGTGCAGGCAGAGCCCGGTTTGAACAGAATAATCTGATTATCAGGGGAGTGTCACCACCATTTCAAGTTCCCCGAGAGCAGCTGGAGATTCAGAGTCACTGATTTTGGCCGGGTGCCTCAGCTGGGAGGAGAGGTGTCTCTTCTGAGAGAGGTTCTCCTCCCAAGGGGTGGCTGCAGTRTCCCCCAGCTCTGCTCTGGCTTCCACCCTGCCATGTCTGCTGCACAGGAACCAGCAAGGGCCCCTTCCCGACAAAGCCATGCCCAGRGAGCAGCAGTGACTCACGCTGGGRATGACTCATGAAGTCACACCGAGCCACGGCTTTTTTTGGCTTGGCAACAGAGGCAAAGGCCATCTCTGCCCTTGAAGGGGCTCGTGGCCCTTCCCAGTACCTTGGGATAGCCTTTGCCAGTCTGGGCACTGATTCTGCCCTCTCTAGRAGGGATGCCCAGAACTGAGCTTTCWCTTATTGTCATGGTTATGAGATGATCATTTTCCACGGAAGAGTATTTGTAAGGGGCGGAAGTAACATGGCCAAATGTCACAGGGGTGACTGCAAGTGTTCATGATGTCTCCTTGGCCACTGAAGCAGGCAGTTGGCTCAGACCATCCCTCTTTCTCCATCAGAGATGCTGCAAGGAGAGACCATCTCAGTGCAGGAAAGACAGGCAGTTAAATTCCCCTCTCCTCTGGATTAAATCAAGGAGGACACRGAGCAGATTTCTGCTGCTGGTGGAAATGAACAGGAGACAGAACAGATCAAACATCCAGACCCCAGAGAGGTGGGAATTCTGAGGGCTGCAGAGATCAGCTCCATCCCCATGGAGGCTATCCCCAGGAGGACAGCCTGACCTGGAGGGACACCAGATGAAAGGGACACCCAGCTGCAGCACCACCCCCCAGTACAGCCCCTGCCTGTGCCACCACAGCCATCAGCAGTGGCTCCCCACAGCCAAGCCCAGCCTGGATGGGCAGTGATGGAGCCAAGAGGGGTTTCTCACAGCAGATTTTCCCAACCCTTTCCCAGGAGAGACTTCATTGCCAATTTAAAAATATAATTTACAATCAAGAAACTCTTCACCTTGCCTTTGGGCATGAATTTTTCCTCCTGCTTAGCTGAGCCTACWGAGTACCCAGGGTTATTTCATGGCCTCTCACGGTGGCACTGTGACTAATTTCCTTCCAAGGGTGTGACAGGACAGGCTTCACGTGGGCTTTTCCTCCACTTCCCTTTGCCTAATGGATCATCTTCTAGAAATGTGGAGAGCAATGATGAATTCCTGGCAGGACAGAGGGATCAGTCTGGGGGAGACCGTGATGAAGCAGTTGAGGAGCTTCCTGAACAGAGAAGCTGCAGCTGCACTGGAGAATAACGAGCATCCACTTGTTTAGAAGAGGTCTTAAGATCTTTTGCCCTATGCTTAGTCCAAGAGCTGTACTGTGGGTTAAGAAAAGACATTTGCACCTTTCATTTAATAAGGGCATATCTGGGCATCTGACTCTCCTTCATTATTAAATACCAGGTTCTTATTAGAAGGCAAAAAAGGAAAAATGTTTTTTTCCTTTATTTTAGCATCTGTTTCCTTCTCTGCCGGGCACTCTTCCTCTCCTGCTCTGATATCAGGGTTTTCTGGAGGACACACTGTGGGAATATCTTCATCCAGTGCCACCACAGGACCATAATACAGGATTTTACAAATGGCAAATTTCTAATTTTGCCACAAAATTCATAAAAAAATCACTGATTTCCCCTACAAGACTGTGAAACCTTGTGAAAGAAAAGCCAAGCTTGTTCAGAAGCCCCATTGCCAGCATTGTCTCCAGGGCATGTCCGAGGGGCCTGGAGGGTTTGCAGACCCCAGCCARCAGGGATGACTTTCCTCCTTCATCCTCATCCCAAAACTGCACCACTGGCTGCTCTCCTGGTTGCATTTTCCTTTGGGCTTTTGGCTGAAAGCAGCTCCTTCTGTGACACCTGAAGCCACAGCCCATCTTGGTGGGACAGGGACAGRGCCAGGCTGCTCAGCCAACGTCCCCAGCCGCCCATGGGGTTTGTGCCACCRTCCCCTCCTGTGCAGCAGCATGAAAAGCGCTGGGCCAGCGTTGCTATTCAGTGCTGCCTATTTATATCCCRAGAGGGAGATGAGGACCAGCCGTGCAGCTGAGCCAGCCCCTGCGCRCGGGGGATATTTTTAAGCTCCGGTTTTGAAAAGGCTGGTAATGAACCCAGAGCTTTGCTCAGCAGCAGCTGCACCCACTCCCGAGCCACTGCCCCGGCCTCTGTGCCCTCCCAACAGGGTCAGGACCCCCATCCCTGCTGGGCTGATGCTCCATGGGAGGTGTATTTGTGCTGGGCTCTGAGCAGGGAGGTCAGGGCACAGCGTGGAGCTGGCACAGCCCTGGTGGCTGCAAACCCAGAGCCTGGCCCAGCGCCGGGCTCTCAGAGCCGGCTTTATCCTCTCGCCAGCCCRAGATGTTACGGTCAGCAATTACAGCCCACTGCTAATTGTACACAAGTTATCAGGGCCATTTGGGCACAGCCAGCAGCACACATGAGCCCCCTGGCCAGAAGGTCCAGCAGCTCTTCTGTGAAAACATTGCAGCAGCCCTAGGATTCGGCCAGTCGTACCATCAGCTCCTCACATCCTCAGGATGGGATGGGATGGGATGGGATGGGATGGGATGGGATGGGATGGGATGGGATGGGATGGGATGGGATGGGATGGGATGGGATGGGATGGGATGGGATGGGATGGGATGGGATGAGGGCCCAGGGTGAGCTGGTGATATTGGAGCTGACACAAACAGGACAGGCTCACCTGGCCTCAGGTCCCTGGGTAGTGCTGGTGCCCTCTGGGACATGGGGACCTCACCACATGCTGCACACGTCCCCAACTGAGCCCCAATCCCGTCAGCATCCCCTGGTCAGGCAGCTCATCCCAGGCCTTCAGACAGAGGAGGATGGACACTGCTCAGTCTGGGCCCCTTTTTGGCTGGGACAGACACCCAGCTCAGCCCATCAGCCCTCTCTCCACACAGGGCACAGTCTCTGTGCTGCTGACAGCTTCACCAGTGCCCCATTGGTGCCCCAGCTGTGCCCGGTGGCCACACGGGTCCCTGCCCCAGGACACCCTGCAGTGGGCACACGGGGTCCCTGCCTCTCCCTGAGCCTGGCACTGAGTGCCAGCATTGCCCTTTCCCTCTTGCTCTTCCAGACCAGCTGCCAGCTGTCCCAGGTCCTGGATTCCTGTTGTTGTGCATGGAGACTGATCCAGACCTTTCAGGACTCCCAGGCAACAGGAGACAAGCCTTGAGCAGGGCAGGGTGAACCCCAAWGCCCAAAAGCAGGGACAGAGGTGGGGGTGTTGGGGACACTGCTGTGCCAGGGTGCCCAGGGCTGAGCCCAGGGATGCACCCAGCAYCCTGCTGGGAGGGTCCCAGCAGCATCCCGTGCTCAGATGCCGGGGGCAGAYTTATGGGGAAATTGGAAATGTTCCCCCTGGTTCTCCCCCTGCAGCCCCAGGAGCTGGCTCCTGCTGTGTGGTGGCTGTGCCTCTACTGGGACAGCAGGAGCCAGGGGGCATTGGCTTGGTGACAGGTGGCACCTGCTGCTCCAAGGGGACACTCAGCCATGCCAAGAGGTGAGCATGGCTTCGGGCTCCAGGCAGTGGGAATAATACAAACAATGGGAGCAGTCTGGGGAGGAAAACACTGAGCTATTTCAGSCTGAGTTTGGGAAAAGGAGGCTTGCCTCAAAGCTAAACCAAATCAAATGTTCCCGATTCCCRTTTTTCTGTTTAATTTTCCTCCTGAGAAAACCAAGTTCCCAATTCAATCCCCAGGTTTTGCCTCATTTCATTRGAAATCAGCAGCACTGTGAGGTAATTAGGACTGGGTTCCCAGGCTGACAGTGGGGCCTTGTTTGGAGCAGGGGTTGTACAGGCACAGGAGGTGGCCCTAGACCCCACTGGCCCCTGCTTCCTGCCCAGCCTCTGGGCCAGGATGAGTTTGGGGATCACTGCCCCCTTTGTAGGGGGGGATCCCACTACCTTTGGGAACATCCCAGCTGTGCAAGCTGCTTCCCAAACAGCCCTGTGCTGTCCTGGCTGAGGCTCCTCCCTGGCAAAGGGAGGCAAGAGGATGCTGAGTGTCTGAAAGTCTGAATCCATCCCTGCACTTGGGGAACCTCCCAGAGAAGAATGGGAGAGGGAACGACACCCAAACATGCCAGACCTCGGCTATTTCATGTCCCCATGCTTTTGTACATCCATGGTGTGGGGCTAATCCAGCTGGAACTGAGACCAACAGAAAAACTCCTGCTGATCCCAGCCAGGCAGGCAGGGAACTTGGGCAGGGTCCTGGTGGAGGGCAAGCTGGGTGCCCTGTTAGGGATAAGACACGGGATATGCTGGCAGAGTGAGAGRGGGATCCACAAAAGCACAGCCTCGCTCCCCAGATGGACCCTTTGCCACCTGTACAGTTTGTTTACRTTTTCCTCATGATTTTCTCTGAAGCCAGGTGGGTCTGAGGCTCTGGGCCAGGGAGTAGCTGKGAGCTGCCGCAGCTCTTCTCTCTCCATTACCTTTCTTATTGAGTTGTCTCTCACACTGCTCACGGAAGCAGAACATGCTACAGGCGTATTAAGGATTCTCCATGCAAAACTGATAAGCTGAAGCCTCATTATTATCCTGCCAAGTGATTATCTTTCCTTGATGAAGTCTTAYATTTGCCCAAATTCAGATGGAAACCTTCCCCTTTTCAATTTSAGACTAATTCATTTCTTGACTTCTGGTTACAGTGCAAGATATCACAAACACTCCCAGGCTCTGATTTGTATCGTTAAGAATCATTTACTTGCAATTAAAATGAGCCTTCAGGGCTTTCGCAAACAAGGTGGATTAGCCAATGGTAAAACATTTGCTTTTTGTAAACAGCAGCTTTGGGCTATGAAACAGTCTGGGAGCAGCCCAGAGCTGCCCCGGGGCTGTGGGTGGAGAAGAACCAGAGGGGACCTTTCCAATTTCCTCCTGAATCCACCAGAAATCCCCTGGGGTGCTGGGTGAATACCTGGGCTCAGCTCCAGGATGTCCCGGCACAATGGTGTCCCCTGCACCCAGAGCATCCCCATCTCCCACCTCTTTCCCTCCTGCTTTGGGGAGCCTTTTGGGTGATGGACTCCTCCCTACAAATCCCAGGGCTTGTTCCCTACTTGTGAGCCCCAGAAAGGGTCTGGATGAGTCTCCATGTGCAGACCCCAAGGATCTGGGAGCTGAATTCTGCAGCACAAGCCTCCAGTGGAGATGTCACCTAGCATAATTAAGATAATTAACAATAGGATCGTGTAATTGGCAAACTCTCATGCTCTTACAGCTGTTTCAGGCTCTTTGCAACAAGAAGACAAACAACCCTCTTAAAACATTAACTTGGCCAAATTCTGGGCACTGAGGATGGAAACGGTCCAAATCCCAGCATGGAGAGCAGCAGGCTGGGCATTTCCAAGAGCTAATGAGGAGCTGAGGTRGGTTAAGGGACATGCTGGGCAGTTTCTCTGTCCCCATCAGACGGGTACCCAAGGGCTAGGCATCACCTGGGGGAGCATGTCAGAACTCAACCACTTGGAGAGCACCCAAAAAGAGAGTCTGAAACCATCAAGTGTAAACATAGCACAAACCAACTGCTGGGCTCCTTAAAAAGCTTCATCCCTGCTAAAAACTGGAGATAAACYGCAGCAAGGCACCACTGTGCTGGTGGGGGGTGGTGGCTCTTGCCCTGATCACTCAGGAGCTGGGGACCGAGGGGCTCTTACCCATCCTGAGTCCTGGAACACTGAAGCCTTAGGAAAAGGTGTCCTGGGCAGCAGGGTTAGCATGTCACCTCGGTGAGCTGAGGTCACTGCTCYAAGGCAGCTCTCGCCTCCTGAAGACCTCTGAGCAGGACACGAATTCCCTCCAGATATCAGCTGTGGCTCCCTCTGATTACACGGAGAATTTATTGGGTGACTGGATAATTTGAACCTATAGAGTTATTAATTATGACCTTAATCTGATCATCGCTTTGTTCCATTTTTAATTAGCTTAGTAAAAATGTAGTCATTTAACTTGGTAATATACTTGCTTAAGTGCACGTCTGATTGCATATCCTTTTTATATCCATCAGAAGCACTTGGGACTGCCTCACTCCATCTAACTGCAACCTGGGGCATGAACTCTGAGCAAACCTCAAGTAATATTAAGTTTACAAGCAGACTGCTCTGCTTCTGAGTGGGCTAAGTGCTCCCCTATACCTGTATTAGCACTGGCAGCAGGAGGAGAGTGTGGATCAAGTGGCCTTGTGCCAGGCATTGAAGGAGAAAATGAGAATTGGAACCTCAKGGACTGTGCAACTGAGAATCAGCCTTTTTGTGGTCAGCACAAGGGGCAGCTTTATCCAGTCAGGAGGTTTTGGAGAGCACAAAGGCAGGTGTTTCCGTGCCCCTGCRCCGAGGGAGCTCTGCCTGGGCTTGGTGCCTGCCTGAGGGCAGATGGATGGCTCCSAGTTATCTGCTCTCCGAGATCTTAGTGGCGCTCACGGGAAGCTTTTATCCTTGGAAGGGAAGTGAAGCAGAGGGCGTGGGGCTGGGCAGTGTCACTGCTTGTCAGACCTGCCACCAGTGAGACATCCCCAGCTGCACCAGCCAGCTGGGCAGCAGGGCTCRGGCTTTATAGTCTTTGGTGCTGACACCTGAGGGCTCATTTATGATCCAGGGGCTCGGGAGATTTCCCCAGTCTGGGACCTTGCTGCATTCGCAGCACTTCTGGGCTACACAARGCAAATAATTTCCTTTATTTTCCCATCTGTAAGGAGGAGATAATGGTGCTGGCTGCCACCWCTCTTCAAGAGCCATGGATTTGAAGTGCTCTCACTGGATGGGTCTACTACTGCTCTTTCCAACTTCCCTACTTTCAGACTTCCACATCTGGATTTTGGATAGCTTCTGCAAATGTATGGAGATACTGCGAGGATCTGGCTGTCCTAATAATATGTGCTGCTGCTCTGCACCACAATGCACCTGTTGCACCATCCCCCAGGGATAAGCTACAGTGGCCAGAGGAGATGCTGGGGGCACAGGTGTGGCACAGATGAGATTTTATTCAGAATATCAGCACAAGGAAGTGGCAGTAGTTCAATGCAAAGCCATTTGTCCCTGTTTCTCCCTCCTGATTGTGCTGGTGGCCCTTGCAGCCTGTCCTTGGTTCTGCAGGGTCAGGTCTGCCCAGGGTCCCAAAATCACATTGCAATGACACCTGCACCAGGCAGAGGTGTCGGCACCATCAGGCACRAGGGCGTTAATGAAACTTCCCTGCTATGTTTTCTACTTTTTCCCATTTTATTACTTAATTCACAGCAGGGCAGTTCCACATCCATCCTCCCGGGTTTGGATGTAATCAGAACTGTATTTAATCACCTGTCTCATTAATCCCCAACATTCTGTGTGCAGGTCTCGCTAACGGGGCTGTGCAGGAAGGTAATGTTGAGGTGAGAAGGAATTAAACAACTTTATCCTAATTGAAGGCCATGCCACCAGTTCCTCAGCAGCCAAATTCTGTAACCTTTAYGGGTTTCACTGGATGATGGGGCCCAAAATCGCCCGAGTGCCTGAAAGGACAGAGACTGCAGAGACAGGTGATTCTCCCAGGGACAGGGCAAGTCTTGACTCAGAGCTTGAGCAAAAGGACCTTTTATGCAGGTCTTCTTATTGTCCTTAACCCCTGGGAGATGTTGGCCCCTGGCAATGGTCACCACCTGCAAGATATCAGGGCTGGCTGCTTCCCTCAGATTGGAAGTATCCTTTACCCGTGGAAAATACAGGTGTCAGGACCAGTTCCTCTGGCCAGGGCTGCAGGGGGGAAGGATGTGGCTGCAGAGGATTGCCATGGTTACAGGCACTTTCCTCATCATCCTTGAGGTTTTTAACCACTACTTGGTGCAATGCACCACAGAGCAGCTGAGTGCAAGGCACCCCTCCTGATGCCCATGTTCCCCAGGATGGGGAGAATKAAGTCTGTTCCCCAGGAGAGAGGAAGGAGAAGGGGACCCCAGGTGGTGGTTCTCTTCTTCTGGACAAAATAAGATAAGTGAAGGTACTTCATAGGGCTCCAAAGCACCCCTCCACATCACTGTTCCCATGCTCCTGCCTGTCATGAACACTGAGTGGAGGACTTACCAAGGGAGAGAGATTCCACACAGCAGTAATTATCCAGTTCTGTCCTAAAGCCATGCAAAATTCTTCCAGTCTTCATCCAGCAGCCATGTGACACTCACTGTCTTTGCATCCTCTGGTCTCTCATTTTTGCTTTCCTTCTCATCTCMTCTTGCTGCTCCCCCTGCCACCTGTGACTGCAGGTCATGGTGTCTCCCTTCACCAGACAGAGACCCTCAGTGCCTGCTCCCCATGCACAGCCCTTGGCAAACAGCAGCTCTTCCAAAAGACAGGGAGACAAAAACAAAAGCAAGTTTAGGCAGACAATCCTCCTCTGGAAAAAATCCCACAGGTTCCCTCCTAAATCTGTTATTCTCCAAAGCATCCCTTTGACACCGACATCTAGGGTCTACAAAAACTGCCTTTTGCCCCTGGTCTGTCAGGAGAASCCTGTGCTTAAGGAGCCACCTACCCCACCTAACTGGCAATAATTAACACCCAGGCATGACAGCAAAGCTGGCATACCTCACGGTTGTGATGGTTTGGGTTTGACYGTGTCCCTGGGTGACCTGGCTCTGCTCTGGGGTGCTGGCACCCCACTTTCAGCCACTACATCTTTCTCCTTGTTCTTTGTCCCCCTGGCCAGATCTCATGACTCTCGGGCATTGTGCAAGCAGTGGGTAATGGGGACCAGCACGTTCTGCTCCAGCACGACAAATGAGGTTATTTTTTTCCCAGCATTTCGGCTATAAATAATTGAGCATTTTAAAATTCCATTTCTGCCACAAGACTCTAGAGGAAAGGGTTCAGATCTAGTATACAGATATATTTTTAAGCAGTGAGAGATTGATTTGTGCTGCTCCTGCCTGGCTGACACCTGCATTCGGTCACCTCGGAAAGGCTCAGCCTGCTCCTGCAAAGAGGAAAAGTTGCTGGTTCCCAAGCAGCCCTGCTGCAATATGTATGCATGGGGAGACAGAGGGGTTCCAACCCTGGCAGTGACATTTGGGAGATGCTGCTCTGGAGAAGCTGCAGGATTGTCTGCCCAGGGCATCCCAGAGCAGAGCAAATGCCAAGGGTGGCCAAAGCTGGGGTGGGGAGGGAACCCTCTGAAGGGTCCTGCCCATGGGAATGGCCCACATCCCCCAGCAAAGGCCCCACATCCCCCGGGGTGGGCACGGAGCAGCCCCCACACACAGCTCAGGGTTTTTCTTTGTATTACGTGGCTGGTTTCCAGGGAGCAATAACAGCTCAGAGCCTCAAGGCCTTTTAACTGGCTCTTCCTGTTGTTGCTTTCTGAAAATAACAATAGTGGGAGGTTTATGTTCCTTCTCCTTTTTTCTTAATTCCATCCTTTCAGTGATGTTACAATTGCTTAAGTGGAGCTTTCCCTGATGCGATGTCAGAGTAAACTGTGTGGCAAAATTACAGCCAGCTGAATTAGCACTGTGTTTTGTGCTGCTCTYGAGCATTTGCAACAATTATTAATTTTCCAGTGCCTGCGTGGGTGGAGTGAAATCCTTCCACCAGCTCCCCATTCTCTAGCTCTTTCCATGCTCTGGATGGCACCAAGATCTATCCAAAATGCAGCAYGAGCTCTTGGRGTGACCTGAAGTGCCTGACATTGTSCCAGCAGTGCCCTACCCACAGCAATGTCACCTCTGGGTACCACCAACAAGTTGGAGAGCAGAAAAATGCTAAAGTTGCTAAGACATTCCCAGAAAGATCCAGAAATATATTCCTTCTTTTTCTCTAATATGGTCACAAGGTGAGTGAACCTTTTTTTTTGGGAAGCCAAGTCCCTCTGTTCTGCCCATGTCTTGAAGCCATGTAAATAAGCTGAGGCAGCTCCTCTTCCCCAAACCAGATTTTCCTTGAATTTGCTTAAACCATTGGACAGAGTGAGTTAAGCAGAGAAAAGACAGGAGAAGACACATGTATGTTCTTGAAAGAGAAAGCCAGGGCAAGGCTACTGATCTCCCCATTGTCACCCACATGCAGGCTGGATGGATCCTGACAGAGAGGTGAGGTGGAGTATCACATTTCTACCTCTGTGTCAAGTGTGCCGAAACAAATCCTCTGGATTGCCCARAGGCCTGGGAAAACCCCAGACATACCATGTAGGAGACATCACTGAACCCAGCAGGATGTTTCATAAGTCAGTGCTCTCTCTTCCTCTCTTACATAAGAAAGAGCAGAGATCAGCAGAAAAAAGTTGCTGGGTGTGATGTTCATGCTCTTGCTACAATACCACAGGAGGTGGGATTTTATGTTGGTTAAAAGGGATCCTGGTGAAAGGATTTATTCACGTCTTGTTAGGAAATGCTGCCCCATCCTTCCCCTGCCCCAGGGTACAGACACACGGAGTGGCCGCTTGCCCATGTGGACAAGCTCAAAGATAGGAGGAAAAGTGTTTTTTCCGTGATGACTTTCCTCCCAGTAATCTCAGCTGCTATTTGTAAGGGCAGCAGATACCACAGCCTCAGACAAAAGTCTTCTTTTCGAGCAATGATGTCCCTTTTTATAATAAATGCTGCCAACTCCCAGAAGTGATAGCTCACAAACAATAAGGGAGGGGACAACGGGAATGCTCTTTGAGGTGCTGTGCAGAATAGATCATCCACTGTACAGCAACAAATCAAATTTAGGGAGAAAGAATTTGGAAACAAATTACCAGCAAGATATTTCAAGCTGACAGCAATTTGGAGCAACTTAGGTCGGTCTGGTAAGAACTGTATTCCTTTTATTTCCCTGTCAATAGCAGCTACCTTATAAGATTGGTTTCTCGTTGATAATTCTGTCTGGAACAGAAACTCCTGAGTACACTTAAGTTGATAACTCTCTCTTTGATCACATTTCAGTAGCAATGCTTTTCACCTTGACGACAGTGTTTCTCCCTTTGGATGAAGTTTCCATGCCTGAAAAGCCATGTGGGTGTGGGATTTCCAGGCTCAGGGAGCTCTGAGTGCACTGCAGGTGTGATCCTGGRTTTGGACTCAGGGCTGGGAATAGCACAGATGTGAGTCTGGGGCAGGAGCTSCAGAGATTGGGGCGCTCACCTGCTCTGCCTCAGTTTCCCTGAACTACAACAGCACAGAAACTGCTTGCAGGTGTTGTCTTTATGGCAGAGGGCTAACTGATAGCTGCTACTGACACCTCCTCGTAAATGCTGACACATGAAGGATTAAGGGTATTTCTCCACACCACGTTTGTGTGCATGCARGAGCATCATGGAGCTCCACATGGCATGTTTGAGGTTGCAGGAGCACAGAGTGAATACCAGGAATGGGGCAGCCCCAGGCTCTATGTGTCCCCCCAGACMTGCAATAGGGGGCAGGTGCAGCTCAAGAGCAGCGTGGCCAAGGACACGCTGGGGTGGAGGGGGGAGTCGGAGCTGATCCCACCCTGCACACGGGGAATGTGTTTCGCCAGCACTGATACAGCACTGAGCACCTTCTCGAACTGACTGTGGTGCTCAGCGTGTTAATTACGGAGGGAGGTCATTAATGTCCATCAGCAGGTGCAGAGAGGACAGGACTCACAGGGAGGAATGTGTTGGGGGTAGACTGGAATGCAGCAGTGCTGACATGCCCGGAGCAGGAGACATAAAAAGAGCGCACTAGCCTGTAATTTCCCCGCAATTTCTCCTTGGGAAGTAATCAAAGTTTACGACTAGTCGTGGCAATGCCCGTGTCTCTCTTCCAGAAAGAGGTAGATAAAAATAGTTTAGAATCACACTGAGAAAAAAGAGAAATTTGACATTCCTTTGAAAACTCTTTGCGGTCAAGTGTTCCGAGCCCACTTCGGCCAAGTACTCAGTAAGAGCGATACCAGCTGTGGTTGACAGTCCTTTCAGCTGCCCTCATGCAAGCCAGGCCCTGCTTGTCTGCTGAGCAGAGTGAGTGGACTTGTTTAATCTTTTGAAACAGAAATGAAGGGATTTGTGCTGGTTCAGCAAAGCCCTGGCTCCCCTCGGGGGCTGTGTCGGCCTTGGGACAGGACAGCTCTTTTCTCCTTTTTTTCTCCACTTGCTGCTTGGGGCTGGTTTTTCCCTTGTTGAAGCTTCATGCAATCCTGCTGAGCTGTCAGGGAATGTGCAAGGGAATTTGGTCTTCCGGATGCAGGGTCAGGTGCTGTAAGCATGGGATTTGTTTCCCCCGCTGGCTTCTGCTTTGTAGCTAACATTTGGGAATAACAAAATTAACAGGAGGCAGGAAAGCCTTGATCCAATGATGGTTTAAATTTGTAGCTTAAGTTGTGACCCTTTAATGCGCCAAATTAAAATCACCCAGCACTTGTTTTGCACTGYATCCCCCCGGATAACAAAAGCAATCTACAGTGTTATTTACTCAAGCAGTGCCTTAGAAACAAAAATCTTTTTGTCTGCTCTCCATAGATATGAAATGCTCAGTGACATAACAAGCTGCATTTAAAATTAAGAACCTTTYCCCCCTGTGCCCCTGGCTAAGCTTGCACAGTCCCACCTCTACAGGAACCACATTTCAATGGTGCTGTACACCTCTTAGTCTTTACAGCATTTTCGGATCTTTCCAGATGGAGAGTGCCATAGAAATGTAAAACCTTATTAATTAAAGGCTGAAATAGATGCAGTGTGTGGAGGTCAGTGACTCATGCAGGAAGATTCTCAGGCTTCTGCTACGCATTGCCTCGGGGCACTCTTTTGAATGTTCCCTTCTCCGGGGCTATGACAGTTTATTACACAAAGGCTGTGTGAACCTGGAGGTGAATGCAAACTACTCGGGCTAGGAACAGCAACCAGTGAACCCAGCTCATGCTGAGCCTTTTGGGATGGCATAATTTCTCCTCATTACAATTTCTGGCTGTTTTTTTTTTTAGGTAGCGCAGGCATGTGCTATAGCGTGTGCAGGGGGAAGATGCTGCTCCATGCCTGCAGCCTCTCTGCTCCTGGCCATGCTGGCATTATGGATTGCTTCTCTTTCTGGAGGCCCCAGGAGTATTTGATAGTGCAGAAGAGAGTGTTTCAGCTAGGATCCAGTGGCTTCTTGATTATGAACCGGGACCTGTTTCCAGCGGACCGTGTTCCTTGCAGAGGGTGGCGGTGACGGTGAGCATACCCCTGGCACCGGGAGCACCGTGGCTGCAGCTCCCAGAGAACCAGTGCTAAGCCCAGAGATATTGCAGCATCAGCTGGGTCTGATCCTTGGGCTGCCAGCACTGCCAAGGAGCACCAGTGTAGCTGCAGGTGTGCTGGTAAATMCCTTCTCCTGACTGAGGCTCACGGCACCTAGGTGGCTGTTATAGGCACACCTTAGTACTGCAGTCCCCCCAAAAGCACCACCTACCAGCATTTCCAGAGTYCCAAGGCATGCATCGCCCCAGGACATTGAAATTTCATTTCTGGCAGTGCAGATGCTCATTCCTAATTGGACATTGTGAGACAATCTTAGTTTTTTATGTATCTGAGCCCTGAAAAGCAATGGTGATGCCTCCTGGCTGTATGGAACGCTGAGATGAACACTGGGGAGCCCCCAGGAGTGGATGCCATAGGACACATGAGATATTTGTGCCAGAGCCTCATTTTGTCACTCTGCCACATTGCTGACTTCATCAGAGCCTCCAGACCTCAAGGGAGGCTGCATTTTGGGGTGACMCCCATGGTGAAGTTCACTGGCTGCGAGGTCCCTGCCCAGCTCCTGGCCCCTCGCTGGCAGCCYAGTGACAGCCAGGTGACAGGGCTGTACCCGGTAGCTGCTGCTCCGAAGTCAGCACAGCTGGTGGCACAGCACGGCTGCCCTGGGGCTGTCCCCACTGCCCAGCATGACATCAGCCTGCAGATAGSCTCCACCCGCTGCTATTTGAACCCAGAGATTCCTTTAGAATATTTTTAGTTTTTCCTCTCTCTGTTGTTCCTGCTGGCCATTCAGCCTCTTCAGCAGGAACTTCAGCTTGTCATTACAACACTCTATGCCTTTCCTTCATTCTTTTTATTTCCTTCCTTCTCTCATTCCTCTCAATCCCCTCACCACCATCTCCTGCCCCACTAGTTCTGTCTTTGAAACTGAAATGAAAAGTGCAGTGTTTACTTCTCACAAGTAACAAAACTAAACCACTTAAAAAACCCAAATAAAACAAAACCCAAAACCACAGAGATCAAACAAACATTTTGAAATGGGCACAAATGGATGCATGGAGCAACTACTTCACTTCARTGATGTTGTTACAGAAATAGAAAATCCAGTTACAGCTGAAGCACARAATTTAGATCCTGTGCACACTGGGACTGGTGGGGAGCGTAGCTACAGTAGGTGCTACATAAACAATCAGCCCCTTCCTACACAAACCCACCCCGGGATTTAACAGGAAAGTGCAACTTCCCTGCTGTGCCTACACCCACACGGTGTCTTCAGGTGGCCCTGGCCAGGGATTGATTGCCTTGTGCACACACCTCAGGAACAGGGATGGGCTGCCAGGAGTGCGCAGCCGCCAACACTGCTCCGCTCTGTTGCACCTTGGATCGTCCTCACGGGGTGAGACCGAAAGCTTTYGTTGGTTTTACACACAGAACCTCCCACAGGAGCAGTGAAGCCGCCTCCCCTCCCTGTCCTCTCCCCTGGCTAACCTTAGGTTTGCACCCAGTGAAAAAGGACAAGAAAAGCATTAAAAAGCCACGAGGAAAATGGGATTACACAAACCACAAACACTGTTGCAGGAAGATTTGAGGTCAAGCAGCAGACTTGTAACTCATTTTGGAAAATGCATTAGATTTCAAGCTGCCAATGACATGGACTGGATGGGAGCTGTGAGGTACTGTGGCTGGGTGCCTGTCTGAATACCCTCCTGCGTATTTTTTTTTTTTTAGTCTTGTTGACAGAGCCCAGTGCTGTGATTCAGAGAGAGTTGTTAATTAAAAGACAAAGTCCAATCTTAAGCTTGCTGGCTCTATTTTTACATAATTTTATGTTTTGTTTGCTGAGCCTTTTAACCTGCTCCATGAACCAACAGAGCTGCCAGCTGATTTCCTACTTCTCCCTTTGCTTTTCAGTGGTGCAGTGCAGAACGTGTGATTTGCCACAACTCCAGACCTACTACCTTTGAGTCTGTAGGTTTAAAAAGGATTTTTTTTTAAATCTGACATTTTGTCCTGAAAGGATGTGAGGCACACAGAACTGCCGAATGTGGAAGCCACCACAGGAGGCCAAGACATGATATWAAAAGGAATAATGAAAGAAAGCAAGCTATTGAAGTGTAAACTAAATTTTTACGGGGACTATGCTACAAATCAGAAATGAATAGTTTGAACCCCTGATGCAATTGACACCAAATATTAATGGTTTGTATAAGCAGGAAATAGAAAGAATTTTAAAAATCTACTTTCTGTGTGTTTCCATAGGAGAGTCTGTTAAGGGACTGAAAGACCCTATTGTTTTTAATAACCTGTATCTCAGTCAGAATCATAATTACCGATCTCACRTTCTTTAATTTCACTCACTGGCAAGGCTGGGCTTTTGATACCTATTTTCTTTCTGGATCATAAAACAACAGTACTCTGTTTACTTCCTTGTCTTGGGATCCTTTTCTTGGATTGCACCTGCAGGAAGGAAAAATGCAATATAATTCGCTGCAGGACATTGTGTTCCTGCAGCAAAGGCTTCTAGGAATAGGGCAAAGAAGGGAAACATAGCCCTGCAAATCCCACTGAACCAGGATCTGGAGGAAAGTCAAAGTCCTGACCATGGTGTGGTCACCGGGGCTGTGACACTGACCTGGGGTCAGCCCCCTCAGCTCAATTACGTACCTTGGATTAACGTGGTACCCTGAATAAATCTTCCTTGTAGGTTATTTGATCTCTCTATTTTTTGCTTAATAACGAAGGATGGAGTGTGCAGATTCAGGTATCTCAGAAGTGCTGGCAAATGAGTCATGAAATGTATTAAATTTATTCAGTTGTCTTTACAGCTTAGTACAAGTGTAAGTTCTGTGGAGAGATTTGTATTAAAAACCATCTCAAAACATACCATGCAAAGTCCCAGAGTAATTTGTTGCAGGATAAAAACAATCGTTTTCTCACAAGAGGCTGAGACTTTTCAAAKAAAACTTTGAAACAAATAACTGCAYAAAGACAAGCTTCTCCACCTGCAGACCTGCCTTTGCAGGTCAAGGTTTGGTTCCCAAAACCTCCCTCTGTTCATAGAGGGGCTCTGGTGGGCCCGCTTGTACCCCTGGGGTTTCCTGCCACCTGTAGTCTTGTTTTTAGACACATCTCGAKGAGAACAAGACTTTTCCTAAAAGCAGCAGCTCTTAGGAAGCTGAAAATATCTAGGTTTTCAAAACAMAACACCAATTCACAAACCCAAGGGGAATCTATCCATAACTTTCCCTCCGTCTCCTTCAAATCCTGGTACCAATTACCTCCCCTCTCTCCAAAGACCCTCGGTGTCCTGCACTTCTCCAGGAGGACAAGGCCAGATTTTTACCTCAAATTTGTTGATTGTACCTCGAAAGTGGCGTCTTGAGATCCTGGGCTGGGGGCACCCGGTGGAAGGCTGTGAGGGGGGGCTGCCCCTCGGCCCACGGAGCGAGAGCGCCCGCAGGGGGTCCAGGCAGCWTTGCGAGGCTCCGCTCCGGGGGCCATGGGGTTTTTAGGGTCCCGTGGCCGCGGTGAGGGGGTCCCGCCCTTCCCTGCCCTCGCTGTGCCCCGCCGGCCCTCAGCGCCCGTCACCTGCGGGCGGGCGGCGCCGGGAAGGGCGCGGGGGCGGCGCGGCGGGCGGTGCCGGGAAGAGCGGCCGGGCCGGGCGGGAGGCGCCGGAAGAGCCCATTTCCTCCGCGGGACGGGACAAAGCGGCGGGGTCGGAGCGCAGCCAGGGCGGTTACCATCACCCCTAGCCAGCCTCTGCCCCGGTAAAGTTGCGGGTTTCGCACTTGGAAACTTTTGGGCGCGGGCCGGGCTCTGCGGCCGCGGCGCTCGGGAGGGACGCGGGGCTTGGGCGGGGAGCGGAGGACGGGAGCGGAGCGGAGCGGGCCGCGCGTGGGGCGGGAGCCGGGCCCGGCCTGGGGAGGCCGCGCTAGGCAGGCGTGGCGGGGCCCGTGTGGGAGCGGACCGGGACCCGCGGTGTTTGGGGCCGCCGAGCGCATTTTGGCGGGGGAGAAGCGCGGCCGGACCGGCTCCCGGCGAAGTTTCGGTGTGGCGGGGCGGTGTCGAGGCCCCTCCCCGCGCGGCCGGGGCCGCCCCGGCGCCGCTCCCCGTCTGCGGGCAGGGCCGGGCACTGCTGGGAGCCTTCCGGGAGAGCCCCGTGCCTTTCGGACCCCCGGTTTGTCCGGGCAGTGCGGCCAAAGCCGAAGCGAGCTCTCCTTCTCGCCCCGGTCGTGCTTCAGATCCAGTACGCGAACAGCCGGGAACACCCCGCGCCTCCACCTGGCTCCGCCACGTTTTCTGACACCCACCTCTAATCCACTCCTGTGCTGGAAGGCGGGAGTCTCTCCTTCGTTAACAGAAAGTTTCGTGCTACTTTATACAGACGAAAAGTAGGGAGGGCGTATCAGCTCCCGGGTTACGTGCGACCCTTGTGTCTGCYGCCTGTAGCCGTGGGGTCCCTGGGCGACAAGGGTCACCCGGCTCTTATTCATTGCCCTTCCCAGGTCAAAACACGTGAAATCTTTCAGGCCGAAAGTTTGCAGGAACATGTGTGTTCCAGCTATGCTTGGTGAAGAATTGGATGTGATCAAGACACATTTCCCTTCCTGTCTGCCCTTGGCCCGCCAGCCCTGCCCAGGAGGTGTTTTCTGGCGAGGGTCATCGATCGCTCCCTCATCCAGCTGGGCTGTGAGCCCCATGACCGTGTCCTGATCCCAGCTTTGGCAGTTATGACTCCAGGCATGTCTGGGTTATCTGTGTTGAACTAATGTGGGAGCTCTTTGCTGCCCTTCCCCCTTTGTTTGTCTTTATCTCTTGGTTTTTTTGGGGATGGGAGTCGTGCAGAAGATGTTTTTGGGTGCTTCAGTTACTTGGACTTGAGTTACTGGTTTCCTGTGTTTTTCCTGCCCTGGGATAGGGGATGTGCGGGGAGAAGCTGCACTCCTCAGTCCTGCTGAGTACACCAGGCTCTCAGTCCTTTCAAACCAGCTGAAGGTTCTGGGGTTGTTTATTTCCATTCCTGGGTTGCTTTGTAGGCAGGATTGTGTTGATGAAGGTGAAAGCCCAGCTCATTTTACGCTAGGTACAGTCTTTGCTCTGTCTTGGGGCACCAAGGCCACATTAAGTGTTTTGTTGTACTGATTTCACCCTTCTGAATCAAAACATTTTTGTTTAAAAGGACATACTTTGATGTTGAGTCACTGTTTTTCATTAACAGAGAAACAGTTTCTAAAACATCACAGAAWTTTTTTTTTTTTTTTACTTTTCTCAGCAGAAGTAGACAAAGGTTTATTAGGCTTTGTTTCAGAAAGGCTTTGCTCTAACCTTTTCCACAAGAAACAATGTGCCTTCAGTCTTTAGGGTTTTTTTCAGCCAGCTCTAATAATAGGCCTCTGCATCGGAGATTAAAAGTTTACACAAGGTGGCCGGGGGGAGYGCAGTGGGCAGAGATTAGAAATCCCGTGCTCAAATGGATGCTTTAAAATACAAATGTAAATACTTTCCTGACAATTTTTAAGCTTTGAAACATCAGCATTTCTGTGCTGACATGTGTAAGGACAGAYGTTAATGTGCAGCTTCTTCATAGAGCTTCTGTTGGCCCGATAAAGTTAATGGGGAGATGTAATAGAAAAATAATTTGTGTTTTTTTTCAGCAGCRTGAATATCTTCCTTCTGCAGCTGTAAGATCGAGAAACTGATCTTGCAAAGGAACCCACAATAGTAGAAATGTTTGAGAGCTGGAAATACACTTTAGTGAGACTTCAGCCCTGCCGTAAATTTATGTCTGCTGTTACTATTTGATTTCTRAATGACCTTTCCTATGCAAAGATTTAGTTAAGCTCACAAAAATATTTAGCTGCCAAACCAGCTTGCTCATCATAGGTRGACAGTGGGGCTGGTCTGGTGTGAGGGCCCACATGGCTGTGGTTTTTCTATTGAAGGACTTGCTGGGTTCTCTTTTACTGGCGTTTCTCAGCTTAGCTGTACACTGAAGGAAACATGATGAATAAAAGAGAACYGACTATCATTTTTGTTAGGACAGTGCCTTATGAGACAGCCACTCAACATAATGATGAATCACAGACTGGTTTGGGTTGAAAGGGACCTTAAAGCTCATCTGGTTCCACTCCCCTGCTGTGGGCAGGGACACCTTCCTGCCCAAAGTYTGCACCTGCTCTAAACCCTGTCCAGCCTGGCCTTGGACACTTCCAGGGATGGGGCTTCTTGCTATCGTGCTTTAACTGGCCATCATTCAAAATCTTATGCTGCAGAACTTCAGTATGTATGACCTTGAGGAATGGGATCTATTACTGCTCTGGGAATTCACCCGAACTGTTTTACAGCTAATCCGGAATAGCTCCATTCAGTGAGTTTATAGCTCGTGCATTGGTTAAGCAGCGTTGCAGCTTCAGAGAAAGTGCAGATGTTTGATAATTACTACTTTTAACGCCATACTATTTTGATCCAGCAAATGAGATTTAAATAGAGCTACCACAAAATTGTATGCCAGCACCCTCACTAGATGAGCTCCTCTGGAAAGACAAGCACTGAGAGTGGCCTGCTGTGTCATGAAGCAGAACTGGGTGCAAAGGGATTTATTGAGGTGAAGGAGTTGCAKGAGGAATGCAGTCCCTGCAACTGGAAGTGGGATGGTTCTCCTTGGAKGACTGAGACTCCTTATCTGCTAGTCAGGGGTGAGAATGGGTGTAACTGTGATTTCTGGTGTGCAGAAGGTTAGTCCAGACTCTTCTGTTGGCAAATCTGATACTTAAATATGATTCATAATTCCTCGTGAGTGATGGATTTAAAGAGCCAGCTACCTTTTCTCTCAATATGATTATATATTTTTGCTTGTTAATCCCAGATGAAYTACAGAAAACATCTGTTAGTCCTTTGATATGTGTTTATAAATATCTCTGGTGAAATCAGAGGAGTAACCTTTTTTTCCATACTTTGTGAAGTGATAGAAATTATTAAATACACAGATCTAAACTAATTCAGTTTGCAAAGGGAAATTCTCCCCCACTCTATTGACATTCCCTTCTGTTATAATTTCTCTAATTTACAAGACAGCTATTTAATAATCAGTTAGACTCCCAAGAGCCTCTTCTGAAAGGCTTTAAATTCAGGGACCTATGCCTGTATCCTGGGCTCATGCAAAGCAGTGTGGGCAGCAGGTTGAGGGCAGGGATTCTCCCCCTGTGCTCAGGTGAGACCCCACCTGCAGAGCTGCCCCAGCCCTGGGGCCCAGCACAGGGAGGAGCTGCAGCTGCTGGAGCCAGGCCAGAGGAGGCACCAGGATGGGCAGAGGGATGGAGCAGCTCTGCTGGGAGGAAAGGCTGGGAGAGCTGGGATTGTTCAGCCTGGAGAAGAGAAGGCTCTGTGAAGGCCTTAGAGTCCTTTCCAATGCCTAAAGGGTCTCCAAGAGAGCTGGAGAGGGACTTTGGAYAAGGGTTTGTAGAAACAGGACAAGGGGGATTGGCTTCCCACTGCCAGAGGGCAGGATTAGGTGGAATATTGAGTAAAATTCTTCCCTGTGAGGGTGGGGAGGCCCTGGCCCAGGGTGCCCAGAGAAACTGTGGCTGCTCYATCYCTAGAAATGTCTGAGACCAGGCTGGAGCAAYCTGGGATAGTGGAAAGTGTCTGTGCCCATGGCAGGGGGTGAAATGAGATGAGCTTTATGGTCCCTCCCAGCTTAAACAGTTTCTGATAAACTCAGGGATGGAAAAGGCAAACCTGAGGCCAGCTGTAGCTGAAGGAATAACCGTTACCAAGGCAGAGAGTTGAACAGTGCCCATGAAACCAAGCYGGATGCCAGTTGGTTCTTTGGCAGCTCTGTTTTAGTTTGTTACAGCCCAAGAGTGAGTGAAACTCCTGGCAGTGAGGGGCTTGAGAGCAAAGCAGACAGGAAGCTGGCACCAGTGTGGCGGGTAGGATTGCACTGGGCATAATATGAGATCCTAAGCTTGTGGTATGCTGTTTTTCCCAAAGAACATCCAGTTTCTAARCAATCAGTGCCCTATTATGGAATAGATCTGCATATCACTGCATATGCTCAAGAAGAATTTCTGTGTAGAGCTGATGTTAGGAGCAAATGAGATGTTGGTACAAGTTCGGGTAGAAGAGGCTGTAAACCCACTGGTGCACCCTGTTCTGGATCAGCCTTCAACAGCTACTTTAAGGAACAGGCTGAAACTAATGAGCTTGTGAGTAGGTGCTGAAGGAGCAGGAGAARAAAAGATTGCCATCATTTTTTTACCTGGAGGTTAACTGAAGGAATTGAGGGAAAAGCGTAGGCCACACAGTTCTGTCATTGCTGTTATTCAGCAGAAGGTCAAGAGGACATTTAGGTAAATACTAGGTTTGTGGCTTTTCATTTAACTCTGTAGGAGTCAATACTATCAGGAACATGTGGCCTTGATAGCATGAGTGGTTTTCCATGCTCCCCCTTCCACTCCTGTTCCCACTCCCCAAGGGCTCAGAGTTTTTATTCACTTTATTCTGGGCACTTGTGGAGGTGATATCTATGCAGATCTAAGGCTCTAAGGGGGAGATTCTCCTCTCTGTATCTTTTTCTGGTTGATATAACCTGAGCATAGAAGATCCACTTAAATAAATGGTCTGCRCAAGGGCTGCACTAGCAATGTAGCTTTACAGAGCCACAAAGGTCAGTTGAATTTTTCATGTAAACAGGGCTGAGCTGTGTGCCTATAAAATGGTGTTTAACCTGCRTAACACTGAGCAGGTCAGTATTCATCTTAGGAAAGTGCTCTTGAGATCTCCAGCTGAAGCTGTAAGTGGGTAAATGTTTTTTTTAATTGACTGGAATATTGAATTCGGAGCCAGCGTTGTTGAAGAGCAGAGGACAGAGCTGTGGTATGCTCAGAAGCAAGAAGGTGAAAGTGRGTGTGAGTGCAACTAATCAAGATGTACAAGCTGCCAGTTTTTGCCCTCTTTCTTGCRAGTATGTCCTTGTAATGTATACTTGTAACAGTAATCCTTTTTAGCTTGACTTAAAAACCTASAATCTTGCAGTTCGATGTTGAAGAGTTGTTCCTGGTCTTGGATAATTCATGATGGGCTCTGGACATGTGTGCAAGTGACACATCTCGTAATAACTTCACTTACAAACCATACAGCTCATTCCAACCAGTCCCTCATGTCCAGGTGTTTTGGAGTTTAAGCATCCTGAAACTTAAATTATTTATTGATTTTAAAGGTGAGAAGTTGAATAATGAGCTGTAAGTGGTGTACAGAGGGCTTGATGTATTCTGATTGCTCTAGGTGAGAGGTCTGTCCTCTGTCATGACCCTCGTCATGAAGTTTTGATTATACTGGTCCCATCAACATTTTTTAGTCCRGACCTTGTCTGAGGCCCTAAATTACAAGACCTTCACCCCATCTTGGCTGAGCTGACTGCTAGCAACAGCTGAAGGAGGGAATAAAGCTGGAGCTCTGCTTGTTGCACTGTTGAGCAGTATCCTCTGGCTCCTTTGATGCCTTTGTGGAGTGATGGATTCTCTAGGATGCTGTTTGGTGTCTCTTTCTACTTCTCCGTTTGTAATTATTGACCCCTGCCACTTTTTTTTTTTTTTTTTTACTGATCCCTACAATCATTTATCTTCCCTTCCTCATAGTCTCCCCCACCTTTTTCCTGGGTGGTGGCAGTGTGTAAAGCCATCCCTAAAAGGGAAAACAACAGTCAGGCAGTAAAACAAGCAATAAAACCATGAGAGAAGGGCAAACAAGTAGCATTGCTTCTCTGGGGTTCTCTGCCAAGGTCCAGCAGTGTAGGAGCTTCCTGAGGCAGGAGTTGGAGCCTAGACTGACTCTATTCTGCAGATGTGCCCGATGGCCACGGTGCCCAGTGCTGGCAGGAGCCCACAGGCTGCTGGCTCTGACAATCCTGGCAGCAGGTGTAGAGCAGCTCTCCCATCATTGCGTTCAGCTGATGACTTCATGTCTTTTAAATTAGTAACTGTGTGAGTCAAACGACTTCATACAAGCTACAAGTAAAATGAAAGATAGGGAATATTTTCTGAGTGGAAAGCAGGAATCTGGTTTGGCTCTAGGAGAGACTCTGGAGTGGTTTAAATTTTGGTACAAAGTATGGCTTTGTAGTTCCTGCCACTTCCACTCTTTGGAAGATGTGTTTAATTAAAAACCACTGCCGCTGCAGCTGGAAACACRTTTCCTAAGGAACATTAAACAGTTSATCCTGAAAGTGGAGATGTGGGGAAGGCATTTTGGACAGTGGTCACAGCCTGTGTTTGTTACTCCATGACACTTCCATTGCTGGTYGAGTCCTCAATCACAGCCCTCCTACTTTGTATGGACACAGAGAAGAGTGCAGTATGATTGTGAGAGTGTTTGAGGGTTTTTTTTTTTCTCTCTCTCCCAGTTGGGGGTTAGGTAGAAAAAGTAATTACATAAAATCCAATAAGACTAGCACAAAAAAAAAAAAAAATAAATAGGTAGAAAAAGTAATTACATAAAATCCAATAAGACTAGCACAAAAAAAAAAAAAAATAAAAAAGCTATAAAGTTTATTTGTAGCAAAACAGAATAATGCAGATTAGTTGTGCAAGGTTCAAAGCTTATAACCTCAAGGAAAAAAAGGTAATTTCTGGTCTTTATGCATCAGTACTTTATTGTCAGGTGTTCTAAGCTGGTTTACGTAGTTTATAGAATTGGTTAAGACAATTTGAATATGATTATTTGATTAACAGAATATTATTGTGGGCCTAGGGAAAAGTCAATGGCTGCTGGTGAAAGATGCAGTGTTCAGCAGAACCAGAGGCAAAGCCCTGGTGCAGAGCCAATGGARCAGGATTTTTTAGCTCATCTGGTTTTTGTTCTGTAGGTTTGTCATGTTTCCTGTTTCTGGGGGTGAAAAGGGGTGGAGAGAGAAAAATGTGTCTTTAATCAGATGTAAGTTGGTTTCCACTCAGTAAATGGCTGTGTTACTACGTTAAAATATCTTTATTTCTTCACAGCAAGACCATCCAAGCAGTGACTCCTTTTTCTCAAACCTGGTTCCTTCCTGTTGCTTTTATGGAATGTGGGTGGGACAGTGACATTCTTTTTTTTTTTGCTTGTTTTACGGAAGTTGCTTTAATTGGTCATCTGTATGTGAAGGCGATGACTCCAAAGGATTCCTGTCCAGGCAGATCATAGTTAGCTCTGACTCCCATGCACTGTGGAGCACCCTTAGCGAGTTCATACTTGACAGAAAGTGATTACGGCTGTGCAGGAACTCTGGGAAGCATCCAAAAATTCATCACACCACTGTGTTTTTATTATTACTTGCTTTGCTTTTCTRGAGGAGCTGCAAAATTCTTGTCAGTCAGTGCCCCTGCATTCCCAGTGTCTGCAGCCTTAAGGAGATGAGTGCCAGAGCATCCTGCCTTAGTGCAGTCACTGAAAGGTGCTCAAATCCTCCAGACCATGCTTGTGCATCCAATTCATGTTTACTCTTTCTTCTGGGGGTTGTTTTTGTAAATTCCCCCTTCCCCCTTCCAAACTGATGGTGTGTGTTGGTGGAGCTGCAAGTTGTGAGTTGTCTGAGGGCGTGCAGTGATGGTGCAATTCTTCCTGCCAGAGTAACTCATTGTTTATAGCTGAGAGATGTTGCTGAAGGTTGCCCTGAGCAGAAAGTGAAAATCTTGGCCTCATCGCCTGTGGGGTTTGTTACTTTTTTCTTAAAAAAAATAACTGCTTTGTAATTTTTAGCTAAGACTGACAGAGTGTTCCTAAATCAAAGCAGAGGACTGAAAGAAGACTTCTGAGGGAGTTTYTGTAGGAAACTTAGAAAACATTTTACTTTGAAGAGTCTTTACACTCCTGTTCTCYTTTGCTTCAGTGGGTGCTTCTAGTAGGTTTTGCAGAAGGAGAAAACTATGGAAAATTTTTTCCATTCTTAAAACGTAGAAGTTTTTTTACGTAGTCCTTGGTTACTGCTGTGCTGAACATGCTGCTGAGAACATATATATTTAGTCTCTGTTAATACATGACTGTCCATTTGCTCCATGTTTAAGTAAATTTTCATCAACCCCCTAATTATAGGGAGTCTCTTTTTTTCAAAATATGTGTGTTGGCTCCAGCAGCTYCAGTGTTTGTGTATTTCTGACTGTTTTAAATTGCTAATGAAGGTCTAGATTTCAAAGWTGTGGTCAACTAAAAGCTCTGAAGGGTATTGCATAACAACATGTCAATTTAGGAATGAAAATGCAGTTTGAGTGGGGTCAGATTCTGGTTATTTCTTACTCTTTAGCATAAACAGCACTTTTTATTGCAGGTTGAGTGCTGAAGAAGATCAGAACAAAAATTCCCAGGTTTTCTTTTCCTTTTATTGCCAGCCATCAGCGAGTTTTTGCAAGCTAAGCAAGAATCAGTTTTGCAGCCCTGGCAAATTCTTCTGCCAACTGATAAAGTGGACTAATTTATAACAACCCTTTTCTTATTTAACGTATCCTTGTGGCAAAAATTAACTTGCTAAAAGGTTGCCCCTTCTTGCATTCGTCGTTAACTTAAGGTTGGTAATTGGAACCTGTGCTGGCATAGTTTGGGGTTTGAAGAGTTGTGCTCTGAAGCCACAGCCTAGTTATTATATCTGCACTGACTGTGTGTCCCTAGGGTCTGAAATGTGTTCTGTGGTTCAGAGAGTGCCAGAAAGCTGTTCTCTAATTCTTCCTCAATGATTTTAGGGAAGCTTCACAGAGTTTTCCACCTCAAGAGTGGAATGAGACACTGAGGTTGGARGGGCTCTTGGCAGTTGAATTCAAGAGGTCCAGCAGATGCCTGGTCTCTAATCATCCTGTCTCCAGGCTGAGTCCCCTTGTTGTGTTTGAGAGTGTGAACATATAGTTTGARGGTACAGCTTCAAAGTGAGAGCTGGCTGAGCAGGGGCTGGGTTTGGGAGGTTGTTGTTGCTATCRCTGCAGGGATAAGCTTCCGAGAGGTGCTGCTGTTTGCTTAAGATGCAGGTGTGATGTCCTTGTKCATGGCCAGAGCCTTGCAGTCCTGACCCAAAGAAGAGCTAAATACAGCAGTTAGAAATCTAGTGGTTACTTGTTCAGATTTGGGTCGTTATCCTTCATCATGTTCRTGCAGGTCTTCAGCATAAAATGCACAAACATCTGTGTGAAGGCAGATTGAGTGGTTATTACTAAYAACAGTAATAGCTTGCTGTTCGTGACACATTTTCTCTTTTTGCCAAATAGCAAAATTGCTAGAATATAAAAATTAATCTTAGAGGGGAGATTCTCTCTTTTAGAAAAAATGTGTCTTCTAAAGCACTCTTGATACCTTGTCAGTTTTCCTTATGGAGCTGGAATCATGCATGAATTTTGGAAGCTGAAAACTGCAGAAATAAACTGGAAGTTTGTGGGACATACCAGGCTATCCATMTAAACAGTTAAGTGGGTATAAGCCTGAGTTTGGTTCCTGTATTCTTTTTGGTTCCTGTATTCATGTGTGATCCATGAACTGGAGCCTCAGTGTGACATAAATCAGTTACTAATTGCTTGTGCTGGCTGTGATTCGTCTTCCATGTACCTCCTTCTAGCTCCTTTGAGGTAAAACAGTTTTGTCAAAAAGGAAATGATCAGAGCTGAACATTTACATAACTGGAGGCAAGAAGCTGCTGTTACCATCATCTCCCAAGAAAACATCATATTTGCCATTRTGAAGTCTCTGCTGAGGTCCCAGGACCAGCAGAATGAAGCTGCTTGTGCAGAGCGTGCCTTCATCCCCCCAGTGACAGCTAGACCTGAGTGGAGGAGTGAAAACCTGCTGTGACAGACCACAGCCTGATTTTGGCTGTAAACGAGTCACTTGAATCCTTAGCACGGTGACAATTTGGAAGCTGCTAGGAGAYAGCACAGACTGCTTGGGGGGGAGTGAGGCATCTTAATCTGGTGATGTGCCCTGTGCCCACTCCCATGTGATGGTGCATGTGCTGGGCTGTGCTGCCACAGGGGACAGGTGAGGGCTCCCTGTGGCTGCTGCCTCTGCTGGGAGACAACACCCACACAGGAGAGAAAACACAGTTAGGGATTTAATGGATTTTTGTAGGGACACTAGATTAGGTTTCATCTCTCAACTTAGTAGCAAGGTCTAAACAAGTGGAGAAGTAGAGAAGCATTTGTTTGTTACTGACTRTGTAAGGCTGTCTGATGAGCCATTTCAGATGCCTCTCTGTTGGTCTTCTCCACAAGAGCAGCAGAGAAAAACTTACAAAAGCAGATTAAGAGACCTGGATCTGGAATAGTGCTAGTGAGAAACAGGCTTATCTGTACCTGAATGTCATCTTTTTCTTGGGTAGTTACTGCAGTTTGTGGAAAAAAAAACCCAAAACGTGTAGCCAAGTTGAATACACTTGAGTGGCAGGAAATTTCCGTCAAGGAAAACATGGTCATTGATTTCTACAGAAGTTTATTTTATTCAGTGATTTCCCATGCGTTTTTGTATGGATACCACACTTGAAAGTTTTGTAAAATTGTATTCAATGAAAACCGAGTTTTGAATGAGGCGAAGATGATCTTATCTTGACACCAAGCTGGACATGGCCGGTGTATCTACTCACACCTCAGAACTTGGAGGCATTTGAGAGTTTAATACTACTGACACAGCCAATCCATCCACCTTTACCACCAAGATCTGAGTCTCTTTAGACAGCTTCAGCTCAAACTCATCCTGTGCATACAGATACGAGCTTGCCACAACGTGTGACATCTGAGTTTGTATTAATATTTCAGTCTGTGAAATTCTAACAGTAAGAATTTCTAATGAGGTAGTATCTGCATGGCATTTATGGTGGGGGAGAGGATTTGATAGCTAAGCAGGTGAAATGTGAAGTTGAAGGCTATGTTAGAAGAGAATGACTGTTTTTAGTTCTGTATACTTGATGTTAATAAAAACAGCTAAAATAAAACCTGCTTAAATTCTCCTTGAAAAGCATCACATAAACCAAACATCCTTGACTTGCAGCTATTTGGCTGCCGAGTGTTGCTTTATTTGTGGAGCAGGGCAGACAAATGAATTTGGAGACTGTGAAGGGAAAGAATGAAACTTTTTATTTTATGGATACTCCTAGTTATATGAAAACCAGTTTTGAATTGTTAGTGGGGTATGATAAAGCCCTAGCATGTGAGCTGAGTTTTATTGAAATATCCCTGAATCTTTTTGAAACTGAACTGTTCAGAAGGTTTGCATTAATGGTGTGTGTTAGATACTCAGTTCATGTATATCTTTGCTCTCTTRTCTGCCACCTTCAGCAGGGGTAAAGGATCCCAGCTGGTTGTCAAGTGGGTTGGGTGTTTGGGTAACAAGCCAAGCAAAAGRATTCTGTCTGGAAGATGAAGTTGGGTCATTGTGTTGTGAGTTCTACCATGTTCCTTCCTCATGACCTGGGTGGTAGAGTAAGCGCTGTCCTCATTAGGTGGTGCAAAATATCTAAAGCCATGGAAGCATGGTAGGAGACCAGATTATAATTCAAAATGAGTGAGACTACTTAAAGAAATGTGAGAGAAAGAAGCTGCAAAAACTGCAGTGAAAAACTGCACCTGGGCACATCAGCCCCACAGAATGGGGAGCAGCTGAGAAGGGGCAGGGAGGGTGTTTAAATGGAGAATGTCCTCCCAGGTATATATAAAATGTTCTTGTCCCATGTTCTGTGTTAGGTATTTTGGACAGCACAATGCTGGAATTCAGCATGTGGCCTGTTATGCCTGGTCACCTCCTCTCTGTGCCAGTCAGACCATTCCTTGAATACTGGCTTCCCTGGGAAAAACCAAAACATAAGTGAGTGCAGCTACAAGCTTTTAGAAAGCAGTCTGGCAGGAGAGTTAAAATGGGAAGACCTGAMAGCAGATGTCAGGTTAAAGATTCTTCATGTAGCCCAAGGTGGTGGGACTGAAGCCCAGGATATGGGCAGTTGTTTTTTGCTGTGTAACCCAAGAGAGATTTCTTGTTGCCCAGGGCTGGGGTGGCTGCAGGATGGTTTGGCAGAGGGCAGGTGCATGGACTTGCTCAGTAGTGCCTGAGGTACACCTGAAGGCACTGCTGGCTCTATGTGGGAGTGCAACCTGGAAAAACAGGACCACAAGCACTTAGGCTGTTCTGTGATTCATTGGGGTACAGAGCTCGCTGTTAAAATTGTCCTCCTTCATGGGCTTTTGGAAAAGCTGTGGGTGCCTTCAGGGCACTTCTGCAGAGCAGCTGCAGAGCTGCATTCCTCTGCTTGCCGACATCTAGAAATTATTTGCATGCCAGTATAAAGGAAGTAGGTATCTGAAATTATTCTTAAAACCTTGAATTACCAGTTTTTGAAAACATTCAAACCTTCAGTTGTGGCTTTTAGAAAGAGCACTGTGTGCTCATCACCCTTGCTGAGTTCTTGGCAGGCCAGCCCCTGTACTGGGGTGTGTAAGTGCAGCSCCAGCAGCTCAGACATCCTTCTGCTYAWYCTTGTCTCCAAACAGGGCTGGGACMWGGCTGGGGTCGCATTTCAGAAGCAGAGCTCATCTCGGTGCTGCTCCTTCCCTGTGCAGTCCCACCTCCTCCATCAGCACAGTACCTGGGAAGGGAATTGTTGGTTGTCAGCTTGCTGAGACTGAGCTCCCTGCAGTGGCTCTCCCCAGCAGGCCTGTGCCAATGCAGGTCTGTTTGGGGCACGGAGACGAGCAGTAGGGTGGCAACAGTGGTTGTTCGAAGCAGCTGTTCTTAATTTTCAGCTGTCGATGAGATATTTTATCTTTGTAGAAAGCAAGAGAGAATTGTCCAGGGATGGCTCTACTTGCAGATTGTTGGCTGGAACAGAGCTCTGAAAGTGGCTTCTTTAAACTCCTGTGCTTCCCCTGCCCTCATGCCCTTGCAAGTGCACTAAACCCCAGTAAGACACTGTGTTACTGTTGAACCCTTGATTTCAATCATGGCACCATCATGAACAGTAAAATAACCCAAAGAATTTGCAGTTAATGTGCTGGGCTTGTGAGCATGGTTGAAGGTTGTGGTTTCACATGTCTGAGCATCAGGTGTGTGGGGAGGACGTTCTTCTCTCTGCAGAAGCTCTGCTTGATGCTCAGTTTTCAGTGGCTCCTGCTTCGACTTGGCTGTGGCATCCAGCTTTGCCCTGTGTTCCCACTGCAGTGGCTTTGCCAAGGGTGCCAGCTGATGGKGCCATCTCCCCTTGCCATAGCGATGTTTGTGGTGGCACAGTGAGCCAGATGGGAATCTCAGCCCACCTTGCAAAAATGGATTTTTTTTCCCTCCAGCCAAATCAGTCCTTCCCCATCTGGTTAATCGCTCAGGCGTGGGGAAAGCTGTGCCAGTACGGAGGGGGTGTGATGTGCAAACGGGAATGAGTTCCTGGAGGGGTGTGGGAGGATGAACATTGGTCTTTAAGCAGCTTTTCTGCTGCTTATGAAACCACAGGCCGAGCAACCACAGCTCCTTGTGCAGTGGTGTTGTYCTATATATTCCTGCACTTGAGATTCAGCGCCGCTCAGTCTTCCACCATGCGGCTCTCYTGCTGCTTTGTCCCTGAAATTCATGGTGGGGCTGGGGCATGGAGAACCTGTTTCTATGTCAGTTGGGCTGTCCCAGCTGTCAAACCAGTGCTGCACGGCTCTGGATGTAAGTTCTTGCAGAGGATGTCCTGTTTCCTTGTAGATGTTGGGGTGACTGCAGTGGCTGTGGGGGTTGTGATGTGCTCTCCAGGAGCCAAGGATTAAGCCCTCTGCTATAATATCCCATGATGTGGTTTGCTATCTGTTATCATATTTGAATTCACTGAAGGAGGGGTTGAGGAGTCACAGGGAAAAAGCACATTCCAGAGAACTGGGGGGTCCTCATGGCAGGATCACAGCTGTGTCATAACATGGCCCTGGCACTTGTCCTTTTATCCCCTTAACCCATCTCATCCAYATTTTGGTAACCTATAGCCTGTTCCTATATTCTCCACAAATATTTAATTGAATAAACATGTTTATTGCTATGTACAAATGATACCTGAGCCATTGCTGCAAAACAGGCTATTTGATATCAAGCTATGGTTTYAGATAAATTTCAATAGCCCTGCTACTAAATGGTTTTATAGACCATTACTTTTRGCCAATTCATGAACTATCAGACTCACATTTTCAGATGAATTGCCTATTATCCTACTAATACAATTAATGTATCTTCTCATGGTTACKTTGTCCTGCAGGTTGTTTCTGTGAGAGGTGTAGCAGCATGAACTACACAGAAAAAGCCTTTCTTTAGAAACCTGCTGTGTTTTCCAGAGCCCTGGCTATGTTTCTCAGAAACCACAAAGTTTTTCAGTGTATTTTTCTTGGCTTCTTAYGTAGGAAGCTCTCSTGCCAAGCTAATGGAGGGGAATAARSCACTGAAATTCTTTGTGAGAGGTGGGAAGGTACCTGGGAGTGGAGGGCATTTCACAATGTGCCCTATTCCRGCATCTGGTCTGTGCCACAAGCCAGTGAGTGAGTGAAGTAAAAAGGGGGGTGATTGAGAGAGAAGGTTAATTAATTAGTTCMCAGTGCTTAGTGGTCACTGTCAGAGTGAGGGGAAGACAGGAGGTGACTCCTTCCGTCCTCCTGTGGCTCTTTGGGGGCTCTGGAGCTGTGGCTGGCTTGTGCTGTGGGAACTGGGAGCCTTTGCCAGCACCCGCAAGCTTTTTTCAGTGAAAGCCATCAGAAAGGTTAAATCTATGCCACCATTGATCAGGCACTTTCTAATCTCTCTTTTTAAGCTTTCAGCTTTTAAAATTTTTTTTTTCTCACAGCAGTGTGGGCACTTGAAGCGTGGGTGTAGTGGAGAGCTGATTGCAGTTGGGTGAACATTCCTGCCTTACACCTTGTGAAGTTATATTTCAGGTGTCAGCTTTGGTCAGCAGTGCTGCAGTGAGTTCTCAGTCTCTCCTGTCGTGCCCATCATGTGGGACCGGTGGGGTGACTGGAGACCAGCCTTGAGCCAGGCAATGCTGGGCTTCTGGCTGAGTTCCTCCAGTGGCCCAGAGCTTTTATTCTTCTCTGGGAAACAARCAGCCTCTCCGGCGCACAATTAGCTGTTGGGGTCGGGAGAGAGCAGTTAATTGTTGTATTTGTTGTAAACATTGTTGGTTACCAAAATTAGTGCCTTGCCTCCTGCTTTTTAAAAATAACGGGATGTTGTGCTCGTCTGGCAGCTCGGGGACATCTGGTGCTCTCAGAGCAAAATGACTGCTGAGATGCTGTGCAGGCAATGCCATGTCCAGAGAAAGATTAAAAATATCAGCTAATAAGCTTTAAAATAACCTCGATAGCAGGTGTTTAGGAGGATGAGTGGAAGGAGATTTAGGAAATATATTTCTCTTTCCAACTTATTTAAAAATAAAAAGTTACAAATGTAGGTCTAGTCTAATCTTGAATTTTGAGGTCAGGCCAAAGCAGGAAGAGCTAGAATCTATTATGTCTGTAGTGATATGAATTGGTTTTATGGATCTTAATACTTTAAATCTATTTTTACTGAAATTATTGTCTAGTTTATTCTTTTGTTGTGCTGTGCAGCATCATGGTGTTAATCCRGTGATTTGTTGTAGTTCCTTATTTTTAGTTCTATTTTTTTAGACTGCTGGTCTCAACAGGAGAGCTATTTTCGTAGTTTCACTCAACTTTTCCCATAAGTATGTTTGCTGTTCCATTGGGATGTTGATATAAAACTGTAACGGGAAGAAACGGCTCAGTGACAGCTTTGAACAGATCTCTTCATGCAAATCTGCTTTTCCCTCCTATGCAAATGTTAAGGAGAAGTGTAATAGATATGTAAGCTGTTAAGTATGAACCAGCTGGATTTTCTGGCTTTGTAAGGCTTATATTCACTGCTTTACCTTTGTACTCCCCAAAGCTGAACTGGGTGGTGAAGGGGAAGGGTGCATGGCTTGGGTTAAACCTGGCTCCTGGTTTGGCAGAACCTTTGGGGTAGTGACTGGTGATGGAGCTGAGCACTTGGGCAGCTTTCTGGAGCTGCTGAAGTTGAGGTGTTCTCWTCTGCTCCCCCATACCTTGGGCTGTGTCTCAGGGCTGCTCTGGGAGCACAGGATATCTGGTCCTGGAAGGGAGGCAATGGAAATTCGGCAGGGGGTACCCAGCCTCATGGTGAAGTGTTGCCACTCCCTGTGGTCCTTCTTCATTGCTTGGGGACCACCAATGAGTAATCCAGGCCGTGCTGATCTCGTCATTGCCCCGATAAAACATTGTGGCTTGGCAGTAGGTTTTCATGTGGGTTTATTTGCTTTTGGTTTTATTTTCTAACCAAAATGTACAGGTAACGTCTGTRTATTGTCATAACAAACAATTTGTTAAACTCTCACCATTTGAATCAAAACTGATGTTTCTGGAGGTGCTGTAACCTTCATTTGGACTAAACGAATGTTTTGTATTTAACAAAGCTGTCTGCATTTTAACTTATTTTTAAGATGCATTAGCAGTTAAAAATTGTCTTCATGTAGCTCTTTTCTTCTTGCAGAAATGACGGCTGTCACTGCAGCCAACGTGAACTTCAAATGGGACCCCAAAAGCCTGGAGATAAGAACACTGGCGGTTGAAAGGCTGCTTGAGCCTCTTGTTACACAGGTAGAACAAAGAGAGGGGRCAAAATAAACAGTCACAAAGATGATTGCCTGTTTTGGTGTTTTGTTTTAATTAAGTCACAAATTCTAGTGTAAACCACTCCAAACTAAAGATAGTCTACAAGCAGTTTCTTTGTTCAGTTTCATTGGAACAGTCGCTGGCCATGAGTGCAGGAAGACTGTGCTGCTTCAGCACCTGATAAGACACAGTAGTTGCTAACATGCACTTCTGCACTTCTGATTAAAATAATATTCCATGTCTGTACTTTGGGCTGGATTTGTGAATAAAAGCTCTTTTCTGTGTGGTATGCCCCAGTGAAAAGGATTGAAGAGCATAGGAAGGCTGGAGTAAGTCTTGTAAATGTGAGCTCTTGTGTATTGGATGTTTTGAAAATTCTTGGAAGAGACTTTCTAAGAGGTCTGGAAAAGAAGGTACACTGGAGACAATTCACTTGTTGTCTTTAGCATTGTTTTCCTGGAATGTGAAATGTCTAAAATGACAGAATGAGCTGGACACAATTCTTGCTAAGTACAGACTGGAATAATCAAGTTTTGTTTCTGGTATTACTCCCTTTAGTTACCAAGCTGCTGTCTGTATTTGCCACCTGTTCCTTCTGGATCCTCAGGTGGGCAGTTGGATGATAAGACTTTTTAGCTGAAGTTACTGATGGAATCTTTGCTTAAGAGAAATTGTCCTAATTTGGCAAACTGAACTGAGCCAACTTGTTCATAGGACCTTTTTCACTGAGTGTAGTGTTTGTAACTTAGTCCTCAAGGAATAAGCACAAATGCTCTACTGGCAAACTCAAATATTCTAAATGATGTGACTGGCAAAATACGGAGACTGAACAGGAGCAAATTGCCTTGCTGCAACTTGTTCTTTATTTGTAGAACACGATGAACTGAAACTCCCCASTACAAATGCTCCCCATTAACCAACCATGATATTCCCAACTGATGGCTTTCCCTTTCTGAATCAGCCAGCTGGGAAGATGGATTCGGCTCTGAGGACCTTTATGTCAGCAGTCCTCGGGCTTTCCAGAGCAGTAATTTTTTTAATGTTGTGATTTAATGTCCCTCTGAAGTAGCTTTGTGTGTGTTTTCCTAGGCTTTCCAAAAAGGAGAGGAAAGAATAAGGCAAATGGGTACATGTATGTGGATTTTGTGACATGTCCATGTTGGGTAGAAGGGGATGGATCCTGATCCTGRGCTAAGGGAGCACTGGGGGTCATCTGGCCTCTGGTGATGACCCTGCTCCCGGGAGGGTTTCAGTCTAACACACAGAGCATGGAAATATTTGTTGATTGTGGGAGGATTGTCAGAGCTYAGTTGGGCATTTTTCAGTCCAACTCCTTTGCTCAGATGGGCTTTGTTCCATTCGATTTAATTCCATTCAACGCATGGGTTGTATCACTGTTTTGGACTGAAAAGGTCCTGTGCTGTGCCAATTGAAATGTAGAGTTCAACCTTGTCTGGGRTGCCTTATGACTGGAGAGTTATCCCAACCTAATTATCCCCACCTTGGTTTCTTTTATGTGGTGCCAAAGAGCTCTGGCCTGTTACTGAGACTGCAGTTTATCAAAAATACAAATAGATCTCCATTCTTAAAATCARCTTTTGAGGTCTGCTGCTGATAAGAGAGATCTTTGAGCTATTTAGCTGCATTTATTTTGCTCATCTAAAGAGTCAAGAAGCATGGTAGTGTTTAAATGTGAAAAACACTCATTAGGGTAACATTTGGAGCTGGCAATGGTGCAGGTATTAGCAATACACTATCTAGAAAAGAATACTTGTGTCCTTACTATCAAATGARCAAGCATCTAATTTGTTTGATGTTGGTTTTTTTTTCCCTTCCACCTCTGCCTTTAGGTAACAACACTGGTTAACACCAGCAACAAGGGCCCCTCCAATAAAAAGCGAGGGCGTTCAAAAAAGGCCCATGTTTTGGCTGCTTCAGTTGAACAAGCAACAGAGAATTTCCTGGAGAAAGGAGACAAAATTGCAAAGGAGAGCCARTTCCTGAAGGAGGAGCTGGTGGCAGCTGTGGAAGATGTTCGCAAACAAGGTAAGAGCTGTGGATCCAGTGGCTTCTCAAACTGGGGCTCTTCAGAGCAAGTAGAACCATTCCCTTTCCCCTTTGGTGCTGTTTCTAATGGCTCTGCACCTCTCAACCTGTGGATTCTCGCTTGCCTGGCTGGCGTCCCTGAGCAGTAATGTAACTGGATAGGTCTGGAAATTGGGTGTCCCAAGTAGAGATTAAGAAGAGATGCAGAAGGACCAATTCTTTGAAGAGTATTTAAAAACTCAGTTGAGACTCAAAAGTAAATGTGCTCTCCCAGGTATCAGTTTCATGGGACTCCATCTCAAATATGTCAGTAACTTCTTCAATATTTGTCTGTGTGCAGACCAGTATTGTAGGAGGAAGAGCCAAATGTTGACTTGACAGAGACGTGTTTCTTGAATATGCCAAATGTAAACAGCACCAAACAGAATGTGGAGACCTTGATTAAATATTCCAGGCTTCCTTCCTCATGTCTAATGTTGATTTTATCATTTTCTTTCTTACTTTCTTGGAGAAAACCTGCAAGAAAAGCCTATGGAGCTGACTTACTSTAAAATATGCACTAGTAAATATTGTTACTCATAAATCATTTATCATTCTTCCAGTCATGAGTCTTTTCTATGCTTCAGTGAAACCCAGTCAACTGGTATTAATGGTGACGGCTGCTGCTGCAAAAAAAAAGGGAGAAAACTCATTAGCATTAATTACTTGTTTGTAGTTGAAGTTGTAGAGCRGTGAAATATTAGTTGAAAATGGTTCTAAGTTCGGGATGAGTCTGGTTGACAGACCAAAGAAAGATCAAGGTAAGAAGGATGCAATATAAGGAGCTAATTGAGTTGGCTTAATTTACCAACAACAAACAGCAAGAGAGATCCTTTTGACTCCGAGCTTTAATTGTTGGTGCTTGCTGCACAGTSGAGAGTCAGAGCTCATCTGTGGGTGCCTCCAAATGGCTCAGCGATGTTAGTGAGAGAGGGAGCTGTGCTCAGCCCTCAGGATTGAGACTCTCCCTGAGCTGGCTTTCTAGCTGAATATTGCAGTGAGAAGCTGGTGGGAAGGAGAGACTGATTAAAAATCTTCCAGATGACCCTTTCCCATGTTTCTTGGCTCCTTCTTGGTTCTGAGACTACACATAGGCTTGATGCCAGAACCTCCCTGCTCTGATGGCTTTGACAGAGGAGGTGAAGCTCATAACTGAGAGGTGCTGGAGTGAAATAACTTCCCACCTTAATGTTGCTTCACTGCTTCCTCCCTTTTTGCTGTTYGCAGCTTGTGTGAATTCTGGTGTGCAAAAGGGGGATGGCTGTGCCTGTTTCCTGAGGCTGGGTGGGTGTCAGGCTGGAGAGAATCTCCKGGACACCAGTGGAGATTGTGCCTTTGTGGGGCCACAATTGCAACACTGGCAAGGGTCAAAGCTGTGCCCCATCAGGGGGCTGGTGTTTCGACAGGTTTAGCAGAGCAGCTCTTGCTGAGGAAATTAAAAATCAARCCAGCCTTTGAGGAAATGAGAAGCAACTGGTGAAAAATGAGATAGAACAGAGGAAAGGGTTATTGCTGCCAGTGCCCAAGAGGATTGCAGCTCTCAGCAGGGCTAATAACAGCAGGGAGATATAGCCTCCCAATGTATGTGGTTATATACACTCTGTGCACCTCAGAAGCCTCCCAGTATTGTGGTAGACCAGCTGGATTAATGAACTGGGAAACAAGGCAAGCGTGACACAAAGCCTGTGCCTGTGCTTAGCAAATCTTCCTGGTGTTGGTGCCTTTAGCTGCCGTTTGCAACAGGGCAAGAGTGGAGAGGAGAGTCTGGGTGTCGTGGTCAGCAGCAGGGTGATCATGAGCTGGCAGCATCTGGCTGTGACAGCAGCAGTGGGATTACAGATATAGAGCACAATTAATCTTCAGCAGAGGACAGGAAAATAGCATTAATAACGCCTCTATTTAGAGTAGGGAGCGGTTTAGTTACCATAATAAAAAAAGATGAATGAATGTAGACAGGGATTATGAAGATGATTAGGACAATAGATAACTTGTCTCATCAGAGAAAATTAAAATTTTTTTTTAGCCTAGCGAGAAGAAGATTGAGAGAGTACATGATTTTAGTGAGCATGCTTGTTCATAAAATCCCATTTGTTGGGGATAAAAACAAAGAAGTAAAAAGAGCTATTTCAAATGAATAATAGCATGGCTACCTACTAAATCAATGTAAGTGGATCTTCAAAGTCTTCTGTTTTTTTACAATAGAAGRATAAATTACAACTTGCTTTAAATATTAAGCAAGTTAATGAAATATCCTACRGTAAGATTCCTGGCCCTTTAAAGCTTTGGACTTTCGATTTCTTACAAAGAAAAGAAACTTTTTAAGATTTTGAGCAGAAGAATAGAGATAAGGAATCAAAGTGTTTTTTGGAATAGATCSTGCTGTGGTTATAGAAAAGACTTGGTATTGGGAAGGCATTAGATACGAACATTTTGAATCTCAGCATCCTTGTAGTGTTTATTACAATAATTTCTGCCATCAGAGCTTTGCTGGGTAACAGAAGGGGCCATACTGGTCCTGCTCAGCCCTGCTGCCCCAATGTAAGCTCCCTGTAGAGTTCTGCACTCTCAGGAAGCCTCATTGTGTGTTGGAGCGCTCAGGTCTTCTGCTGCTCTTGGGGAGGTGTTCTGGAACTTGAACCAGTCCTTTACCCAGGTGCTTGGCACTGAGACAGCTTCCTGACTGGGGTCAAGAAGGAAATTCCCTTTGGGTCGGACTGATGAGGCTGTTCCTGATTCCCTGCAATGCTGATGGCTGTAGCTCGCTGTCTCTCTGTGGCTGTATGTGAGCATGAGGTWTTATTTGTGCTCATACTGTTGTGTGTCTTCTATGGCAACTTTACATAACAGACCAAAAATTAAAGCTTAAAATTAAAAAGCCTGAGCCTGTGTTTAGGGTTTGAGGTAAGAGAATGGATGAATCTTTGATGTCTCAGGTTGCAAATGCAGCTGACTGCTTCAGCTAAGTGTCCTTCTGCTTCACATTTCCAAGTGAAGGGTTCTTCAAAACTGAACAGCAAGGTAAATTATGAAAGGGTAAAACCGCTTTTTCAACTGTGCATCAGAGAACATATCTGGCCTAAGGATATCCAAGGAGCAGGAGGAGGCCAGTTGTGGAACATCTTGAAGTTAAATACTGAATTCTTCTTGGAAAACTCAACCTCAAAATTCTTTTATGACCAGTGTGCTTAATTTCTTAGAAASGTACAACAAATTCTGTTGCTTTCCTGCAACAATGCTTTGGGAGTGGGCCACTTTGAAAAGCCATAACCTCAGGGAGCTCTGAGATGGCTCTTGGCAAACTGTAGGACTGCTGTAGGCAGTATATGGATTTAATTGAAGAAAAGATTAAGGAATTAACAGAAGCTTTTTGTTGCCGTAAGTATCAACTTTTGCTATTGATACAGCAAAAGGTGATGTGGGGCCTCCTGTATGGCAGAAAGCCAGGACAGCCTGTTGTGACACTCCTGGTGGGTGTTGGAGGTGACATTATTGGTGAGATGGGACTTCARTATGCAGAGTAGCAGAGACTTGAAACTCTGATTTCCTGCTTGCCTTCATTTGGTGGGGATTGGCAGCCTCTGGGGAAGTGAGGTGGGGTGCTGTGAGCAGGGAGGGAGTGSCTTGGTGTCCCTGGCACTGCTGGCAAAGCAGCCTGGGGACAGCTTTGAACTGGAATTCCTAAGGGGTACGAGGTGATGTGTGGGCACGAATTTCCAGCCTGGAGGAGRAGCAGCAGTGCCTGTGTGTCCTGGGTGTTGCTGCCTTGCCCATCCTGTCTGCTGCTGTGCCCTCCCGTTGGTGGTGGTGTGGAGCAAGCCCTGTCCATCATGGTCATTGTGTTCCATGCTGGGAGCAGGGTTAATAGCGCTGCCTGAAAGTGCTGTCACACCCTGTGGGCATGTGGGAAAGAGACTAGAAAATGGGAATTTTCTGATGGACTAAAATCATACCATTTCTAAAATGGGCTTTGTTCCATTCGATTTAATTGAATTCTTAGTGCTTTATTAATAAGATCATAGCGTGGTTACTGTTGCCTCTTCTTTTCTCARCTGTATTATTTTCTTTCCCTTCTAATATCTAATGAAGATCTACAGTTATATTGGAAAAACAGACTACTCATATAAGAATTTGTACCAGCTTTATAATCTGAGTTTCATAGTTGGACTCCTCTCCACTGCATTACTTAACTCCTAAAATCCTTCTTACAAAGTGGTTGTGTTCCCTGTGGTTCAGTGTTGCAAATGGAAAGGTTGTGCTGGACCCCATTGGAGCTGCTGACGTGCACGCACAATGCAGTACCWGCATATTTCAGCCAGCGCAGAGTGCCCTCTTACCCTTTGAATCCAGCTAAAATAACTACCCCATGGTGCTTTCCCTTTATAAAAGAAGCCTGAAAGCCAGCTTTCTTTAATTGGCAGAAATGTATATATATGCAACAACTTTAAATATAATCTGCTTTTAATTTTGGGAAGCTGGTTATCTTTTGACACCCTGACAAGCTGTTTGAAACTCACTAAATCTTTTAAAATCTCTTGTTAAAATAAAAGGGAATAGCATTTTATTTTAGGACTGGCTTGAAAGGTTGCAATTTAAGAGATGGGTAGAGCATAATTTTGGTTTTTAAATTCACTAGCAATTTCTGAGATTCATGTGAAGCAAGCGGCCACCTCTGTAAGTTGTAAATAGAAAATAAATTAAAACAACATTTTGGGAGTTGGAAATGTGGGAATTTTACATATAGGTAAGGAAGAAAGGAAGGAAATATTTGTATTGAATTTTCGTTCTGGAATGTTACAGAATGGCCTGGATTGAAAGGGACCTTAAAGCTCATTAGYCCCAYTCCCTGAAAAGGACCCGCTTCCATTGTCCCAGGGTGCTCCAAGMCCCARTGTCCAGCCTGGCCTTGGRCACTGCCAGGGATCCAGGGGCAGCCACAGCTTCTCTGGGCACCCTGTGCCAGGGCCTSCCCACCCTCACAGGGAGGAGTTATATCCCAATATCCTGTCTAAACCTCCTCTATTGGAAGCTATTCCACTTCATCATGTTACTTTATGCTCTTGTAAATATACATCCTTAAATCCTGAGATTGTTTATAGATTTCATACTAGTGGTGATGACTTTTATTAGCCTRTTCCAGAAAGAATAACAAAAGGGTCATGTCAGCTATGTCAGGGGTTTGTAATCTCCTTCCTATTTGAACTTTTCAGCATTGGTGGTACATCATCTCACCCATCTGGAAATCTGAAGTTCTTAACCCTTTTTGAAATAATGATTGTGCTCCCCAAAGCTGAATAGGGGATAGCTTTGGGTTAATACTCAGAGCTGGCCTGTACTTGGACAGAAGCTTTTTTGCTGTGTCCCAGTGCAGAAGTAATATATTTTTATCTTAARATGTTATATGCCATTCTTGGTTGTATTATTTAAGATGATGGAAGGGTGTTACATAGGAGGGAACATTTGAACAAAATTGAGTATCTTGATGTGGTTGCTTGGGCAGGCTGGCAGCTGTGCTTGGGCTGAATTTAGCTGTGAAGGTGTAGAGTGCCTGGGTGGGAGAAACACTTCCTGGGCAAGATATTTTGTATGAGGATGGTTAACCCCAGGCTCTCCAGCTGTTGGCATTTTTGAGCAGTTAACAATAAGTTATTAGATAAGTGGAAACCTCCTGGGATTGCATCATGCAGAGATTTTGGTGCAGCCATGGCCCTGTTGGGTGTSGGGGGCTCCATGGGACTCACTATCAGCTGTCACTTGTCAAGCGCTGGTGGAGCTTTTTTAGTGTCATCTGAGACAGGCTATTTTTATTTCAGCATTTGGCTGTGTGGACACTTTTCATACAGGTTTTTGGGAAGCCTCTGAAACAGCAGCTACAGCAATCTGCTTTCTGGTCATCTCTTGCTGCCTGCAAATCCCTGACCTTGTGGACCTACCATTTTCTAAACTAAGTCCAGGCTGTTCTTTCAGTGTTTCTGAGATGCAGAGAGATCCAAGGATAATAATGTGGATTCCAAAAYTTGCTGGTGTTAAGAACTGTGGTGCTGGAAGCTGCCCCAAAAAGTGAGGGAGAAATCCAGAATTTACTGCTCTGACTGTACACAGGCATTGCTTTTATGCTTTGTGAATGCCTTCTGGAGGAATTGCTCTAGCTGTGCAAAGTGGCCTTTGCTTTTCATAGTTAACCAATGGCATTGTTACCATCTGAAACCCAAATTCTTTGCTCTTGCACCAGATGCAGCCCCACAGGCTATGAAATGTTGAAGCGTTTTACGAAGCGCTGCCTGGCTTTGAATTCCAACCAGGGCATATCCAGCCAGGTCATCGCTCCGAGTTGTTTACGGTCCCAGGAGCTGTGGCAGCTCGCTGTGTGTTTACAGTGCTTTCTGCTGCTTTCTGCTTAACTCCTACACGCACACAAATCAAAGCTTTTGCTCAGCCTTTGAAAGCGTCGGAGCTTGGGAAAGAGCTGCAGCCCTGCAAAGGCATGCTGAATTCACCTCTCTGGRGAATTCTGGCATGCTAAAACACCTGTACAAATGGAAATAAGGACCAAAGTATGATTTCCCAGCTCTCCCTCCCTGCACAAGTCCCGCTGCCCCAATGCCATGTGGTAGCTGTACTTAGAGGGAGCCACATACACTATTAATGGTTGGCTGTATTTCACAAATGTTTTGTTTTAGAGACTTAGGTTGGCTCAGGAATCTTTCCAATGGTTGAGGCAATGCTGTGTGATGCTAAAGCCAGCCCCTGCTGTCCCCTGTGCAGGTGACCTGATGAAGAGCGCGTCGGGGGAATTTGCAGATGACCCCTGCTCGTCGGTGAAGCGAGGAAACATGGTGCGGGCCGCACGCGCCCTGCTCTCTGCTGTCACCCGCCTGCTCATCCTGGCTGACATGGCAGATGTCTACAAGCTGCTTGTTCAGCTCAAAGTYGTAAGTGTGGGTCTGTGCTGTGCCTGGCACAGCGAGGGTGTTGTGCCCGGTGCCCGCTGTGCGTGTGACCYTGTGAGGTGTGTGCTGGCAGCGGCTCCCTTCTGCAGTGGGGAGGGTYTTGGGGATTTTCCTCTCAGCAGAACGTGTGCAGTGGGTGTGTGTCACTCGCTTTTATACTCACTGTCAGCAGCTTTTGACATCGAGTTGCACTCTGTTCTGAACTTTTAGTGCAGAGACTGACTAAGCCCTGGTCTGCACTGCAGGTGATAGCCAGCGCTTTCATCTTATAGTAATTTGGCTTTCTTATAACCAGTACTCCCTTGCATCTAATAGGCATGAGCAGCTTCAACAGGCTAAGTAAAATGAAAGTGCAATATTTGAGGAGGCCTTTTCTTCCCATGAGCAGCAGGGTGGATAAGTGGTTTGTGCATWATTTGAATTGGAATAGCATTGGATACTGGGTCTTGCTTTGCAAATGAGTTTTGAGAACTCTCTTTGTGCCCTTTGACCATTGCCACAGCTCTGCCAGGGCCCTGGGCTCCTTCATGCTCTTTYAGATGTGTGTACTGGGCTGTCTCTGGTAGCTGGTGACTATGAAATAGCAGCTAAGAACTGTATGCTGTTAACCTTTAAAATGTCTCTCCCCAAAAAATAACAGGGGGCAGAGGAAGATTGCTTTCTCTGTCTGCTGTGAAATACATTCTAAATTACCTCCTGACCTGTGGACCGTATTGCTGGGAAAAATATGTGAATATACATTCTTTCAGGTGGAAGATGGTATCTTGAAACTAAGAAATGCTGGCACAGAGCAGGACTTGGGTATCCAGTACAAAGCCCTAAAACCAGAAGTGGACAAGCTTAACATAATGGCAGCCAAGAGACAACAGGTATAGTGTGGCAACTATTTCCTCTGCATATCATTTCTTTTTCAAAGTAAGGCAGCCTTGCTGCTCTTGGACAGTGTCTATTCTGTAAATATGTTTTATTTAATTTTTTTACATTATTGCTGAGTTCTTTGTGCTCTGTTTAGGAGAGCTTGCCTGGTAAGCAAGAAAAGTCTGCTTGGCTGTAAGGCTGCTGCTTCTGATGGAATTTGTTCTTTGTAGCATTTGTTTTTGTGAATGTTTTAGTGCCTTAATGAAATGCTGCTTCCCAAGAGTTGCACTTCCCATTTTGAAGCAGGGCAGGTGTGTGGGTAAGGACAGGGAGTTGAGATGTGTCMCAGTCCTGGGGCACTCTCCACTAGCCCACATTGCTGTTGTGGTTCACACAGATGGACTGATCATGTCTGTGTACGCAGGGAGCAAAAGTCATGGCTGGGCACAGCTACAGCTTCCCAAGGGAGCAAGTGGTGATGCTCACTGGTCTTGCACTGAAATGTCCATTGGAGGGGAGGTTTTAATTCCTGTTTGTTATGGGTATGTTCAGTGTTTGGATAGCTTGTGCTTAACCTTAAATTGTCTGTGAAATTTGTTTTGTTCAACAGCACTGGTGTGACTCATTCTTGTGTAGTTGAGTTTTCAAAAGAAAGCAGAGGTGTGGGCAGTTTAACTTATCAGGAATAGCATAATTCTTTTGGAGCATTTTTTGCCTCTTTGTTATGCTGATATGTACAAACCAAAACTGCTTATGCACCTCTGACACTGCTTGGGGTTTTTTGCACAGATTTGTCTTAGAAAATAAGCTGGGTACAGTCAAAAAGGGATTGCCAGTTTGTTGTGTATCTCAAATCTGATTGCAGTAAATGGGAGTAGGGTTGTGATGGCAATGCAATAAATGCTCTTAAACTGCTTTGTGATGGATTGTTCCACACTATGGGAAGTGGTTATACAAAATCTGTAAATCTCTGTGCCTGYCTGGAGTGCCCTCCCTGCTCGGTGTGTGCCTTACCGAGGTCAYATATTGCCTATTCATTTTGGAGACTCTGACAGATTTTTTTTTCCCTTTTCTCAGTGAGGCAGTCCTTGTCTTCATTTTCACTGCCTCTTTGTTAGATTTAAGAGGTAACTTTAAAGTGATGATGCTGCTTATAACAGTGGTTGTTCCTCCTTTTATAAACTTATTGCTTTTGCTGGACTCAGAGGCTTTATCTGATCATGGTGCTTCTGTTCCAAAACAGAGGTGATGGTGCTTTAGAGAATTACAGCACAAAGTGTTTGGGAAAAGACTTACAGAYTTGCTCACTAATCTTGAATTAGTGGTAATTACAGTCATTGGATTAATTTTGTCTCATTGGAGGTGAACAAGAAGTTGAATGAGATGATATATTTGTTCTTCTGAAATTAAGTACCTGAGTCTCTTGAGGAAAGTAAATGCCATCTTCTAGGTGTGATTAAAGAAAACATTCTGGTTGCAAGTCTGAGAGTTTAAATTAAACATGATCTTCTGCAAGGCAAGACAGGACAGCTTTCAAAATGCTGGTCTTCTGCTGCAGAGGAACAAAAATCCAACGTCAGACTGTGAATTGTGGCGTTGTGAATTGCCCTGCAGTGTTGTTGTTTTTTGACTTTATGAAGCTGTCGTGTTTTGCAATTAGTTGAGCCCTTAAGGATAAGAATACTCAGTCAGCAGACAGATTTAAGCAGATTTGAGGCAAAGAACCTGCCTGTCCTTTGGAGATGCGGAGAGACAGTGCATGGATATTGAATGTGGGGAACGCTGTCCAATGCTTTTTTTCCCCTTTAATTTTCCTAACAGGAGTTGAAAGATGTGGGTCACCGCGATCAGATGGCGGCAGCCAGGGGGATCCTGCAGAAGAACGTGCCCATCCTGTACACGGCGTCCCAGGCCTGCCTGCAGCACCCTGAYGTTGCTGCCTACAAGGCCAACAGGGACCTGATCTACAAGCAGCTGCAGCAGGCGGTCAGTGGCATCTCCAATGCTGCCCAGGCCACTGCCTCGGATGACGCTGCCCAGCAGCAGGGCGGGGGCGGAGAGCTGGCCTATGCCCTCAACAACTTTGATGTGAGTTTGAACCTTTCTGTAGAAACACCCCTGTAGCCCTCTTCTTCACTTAGCTTGTTAGCCACAGCTTGCTTTTATTGATGTTGCTTGTAAGATCATTTGCTACTGAAGTACAGCAAGTTGTAGGCAAAGTAGACTTTTTTTGAAAAAGTCATTTTCCAAACTAGGATTGATGGAATACAGAAAGTTATCTTTGTGGTTCTTGGTGATGGAAGGCTGTCAAGTTAAACTAGCTCTGAAATAGCAGTTAGCCTACTGCTACRTTAGATGGTTTGTTTGAAATTGATTATTTCATAATATATTTATGTAATGTATTCTTGGAAGTGACAGAAGTGATTTATTAAAAGTGAATAATGTATTTGGAATTGCTGAAACTACCTATTGAGAGGAACATGAAGTGGGAAGTTTTAATATGATCTTTGGTTGGAAATGAAGTCATTTCACACTGATATGTTGTACTGATCTGTCATGTTCTTTATCTTGCATTCAGCACATTGCTGAGGACAGCCATGCATTTTTACTGAGATCGCTTTYCTTTTGAAGCCAGGATTGGGTGTCTACCTGATTCAGCCTCTGAATTTTAAACACTGTAGCACTAACTTACTCTAGAACTTTATTTAATATTGCAAAGCCATCACTCAAAAGGCATTTATTAGTTGTGGTTTTGCCAGATTTTGTGCTCTTTAGCTCTTACCACTCTTGTTCCTCCCTTTCTGCCATGATTCTTTCACCAGGCTAAAGTTCTGTTTGAGTTCTCCCTGTGCCTTGTGGGAAGCCTTTCCCTGTGATCTCTTGGGTAACAAGAGGATGTCAKGGCTGTCTTGATCTTTGTGACTGATGTCAGTTTTGAGTTTTCCTTTCTGAAATTTCATCAGATAGATGCTCAGTAAGCCTTAGGAGTTTGCCTCAGGTTAGCCCCGAGGGGCTGTAGCTTCTCACAGGTGTCTGTGGGGAGGGAAGGCAGCCCTGCAGCAGCAGCACCACTTCAGGGCCTGGAAATCAAACAATTCAGTTCAGGTTTGTGGATTGGCTTGTACAGCTCAAACCAGCTAATGGCATTTCTGATCTGACCCTATTTTACTGTACAGCCTCTCCAATATATGGCTGTAGACTACTTTTTGAATGTTGCAGTTCACATGAAGCTGTTTGAGCTTTTAATTCCACTTGGTGAGGCTCTCTAGTAGCAGCAGTGCCTGATCAGCAGGCCAGCTTCATGATAGCTTTGTCGTCTCATTCCTGCCAAAGGAGGCTGACAAAACAAATGTGTAGAGGTTCTTGGCAGATGTTATCCTTGCACTTCATTTCCTGCTGCTGCTTGAGTGTTATTACGCTCCTGTAATAGAGGCTTTGAGCACACATGCCCCCAGATACTCCAGTGATGGTAAAATATTAAATGGCTACCAGAAGATAACAAGCTGATTGTTATCTCTTTTTTGATGGTGTGGTAGCACACTACCATTGTATTAGCTAATGGCTAGAAGTTTCAGGAAAAATGAGGAGTAAATGTCTTGCAGAGAGCACATGCCATGTTCCCATCCTGCTGTGATGGCTGCATGGTTATTCCGTAGGGACATGAATGTGCTGGCTGGCAGGAGGAGGTGGTTGTGCCCTGCCTGCTGAGGTTAGCTCGAGTRCAAACTGACTGAGAAAATTCCCATTTCAAAAAGCTTTGGGGCTTCTTTTAGAATTAACAAATTCCTGAAATAACCCAACCAAATCCTAAACAAATCATCAGACCTTGAAATGGCCAAAGAATTTTTCTTTAATAAATTATAGACCTGTTTAGATAAATCACCTGGAAGTATTCAAAGGTGATAAATACTGTGCAGCCTCTTCTTGGGGAATTTCCATGGGTGGTGGTGTCAGCCCTTTGGGACAGATGCATCAGTTCTGCTGTTTCAGCCTCAAGTCTTTTGGTATGAGCTGTGCTTACTAACACTCTGGCAAGAGAAACCTGTGATCATTTTTTGCCATGAAGAAGTTGATTTCTGTGCTGTTTGAAACCTTTGTGTTGATGTTTCACTTGGAAAATTTTTGATAATGCTGTTGTATTTACCTGCCTAACACTGAAGGGAAGAAAGACTGTACAAAGCAGGGCAACAGAGCACAATACATGGAGCTAATTTTGGACATTTGTTTTCTTGTTCATGATGGGATAATTACATCTGACAAGTTAACTAGTGAAGGCATGTCCAGATTGACATGTGGTTAGGAAGAGCTCTATACTTCAAACCTTATTTTTGCTGGCACATTTTTATTTTTGCCATTCATGTAACGAGGCTTCCTGTGGCCAAGTTTTGTTTAGCTGTCAAAGCAGCACAAGAAATGAGTAGCAATATAATGTGCTGGGAAACCTCTTAGTAATTTTACAAAACTACTCATGAAAATCCTCCCCAGTGCCAAAATGGTGTCGTTTGCCTCTTAATGCCTGATCAGGGGGTTGCTCCAAGGGTTGCTTGTGTGGATGACTTAACAGTAACACACTGCTTGGGCTGATGATTGATTTGCTTTTYCTTTTGCTAGAAACAAATTATCGTGGATCCCTCTACCTTCAGCGAGGAGCGGTTCCGGCCGTCCCTGGAGGAGCGGCTGGAGAGCATCATTAGYGGAGCAGCCCTGATGGCCGACTCGTCGTGCACGCGCGATGACCGCCGCGAGCGCATCGTGGCCGAGTGTAACGCGGTGCGACAGGCSCTGCAGGACCTGCTCTCYGAGTACATGGGCAACGTGAGTATCCTGCTCTGCTGCTCACTTTGGGGGCTTTCACTCCATGGGAGCAGCTGAAATACAGAATTGAAGTTGTCCCTCAGAGCTGGTTGGTTCTGTCCCAGGCAGAACAGTAACAAGGGGTTCTAAAAGGTTTGTCATGAAGTGGGATGAAATCTGCTTATATCATCAATGATACTTGCCTTCAAATTGATCTGCAGTCGTCCAACACGTATTTTCATCATAATATTAACCTTTTGGCACTGCTTTTATTTTWTGTCTGTTAACATTCGTTTGTGCAGAAATTCAAACCTCGGGTTTACATAAGGTAACTGGGCTTATGCAAAAAGTTCTGCTTCACTTCTGTTGACTCTTGGAAAGTTTAACTGTGTCATCTTTGTAGCTGAAAGCATAAATTGTCAGAATCAAGTTGATTATTGTTGCTACTCAGTTTGAGTAGAAGTGATGTCTGAAGTTAAATATGTAGTAAAAAATTCTGAGAGCACTTTGGTCTAAATATTGGGCTCTGAGCAGCTCTTTTCCAGTGTTTAGGCACTGAATGTGCACACAGTGTTTGAAGCCTGAGAGTGTTTCTGCAGTTGGAGTAAGTGTCATGTCATGCGGATGAGCTTCTGCATTTGAGGGCATCATGATGCAATATTGGCCTTCCTTCCCCTCCATTGCCCCTTTACTCTCATTCCAGTGGGTTTTAATCTGAGGAACTTGCTGTGTTGAGAGGCGAGATCCGGATATCATAAGATTATAGACTAGACTACATATAATTTGTTAAACTTCAATAGTGTTAAAGCTGAGTTTGGGAAAAAAGTTACAGGAATGGCAACAACTTAAGCAAACTAGGGCTTGTAGCACTGTGGCAAGTGAAATCATCTGAAGAAATCTTAATGGGAGAAGGTGAGGGATTATTTATGCTTTTGAACTTGTTTGAGGTGCAACTAAGTTCACAGATACTTTTTTTCTAGACAATAGCACTTATTTAGGAACCTTGTTGCATTAGTTACCTCACCTTAGTTACCTCACCTTCCTTTCTTTTGGCCAAAGTGACTTCATCATAGGGTAGAACTGGTCCAAAAGCTTCCATGTGTGGGTTGGGGTGGTGGAATTTGGAGMACAGATGCAGTGTGTGGTAGCGAGAAAGTAAAACAAGGATTTCTGTTTACCAAGGAGAAGGGCAAAGTAATTGAACAAAACTGAAAGGCAAGTCTGATGTAGCCTGCGGGCTGAGCTAGGTATTCATGTAGTCTGTCTTAATTGCTTGTGAAAGTAGCTTGTGCTCAGCATTGACATTTTGTAGAACTTCAGACTGCAGCTGGGGAGCAAAGCACTGAGTTGTGCCACTCAAAACTCCTTTGAGCAGGGTGTTTTATAAGTCTAYGAAGCATCAGCAATAATCCCTCAAATGTGCTGCTGGATTGGATGGAGCCGTGTCAGCACGATTCCGAATGGAGCAGCCACCAAAGGGTAATTAAACGTGCCAGACGTAAATGCTCAGTCTTGCATGTAGGAGCTGGTGGCATTTGTCTCRTTGAAAGTTGGTCAATACCCATGTGAGAGTGCAGAGCTTTGGCTTTCTCTCCCAGAAATGCTTGTCCTCCTCCTCAGCCATGTGCTTTTGTCTCTGATAGGCAAGTTAAGGTAATGGTGCTGAGATGGAAAGAATGTATTCCCTCTGTTATCTCCTTTAACACATTGTGAAATTAGTGGAGCATACTGAATTTTTTAAAGTCACTGCTATGTTATGATTGTAGACAGTGTAGTTGGGGAAATGAGATTAGAAATTCAGTGAAATGGAGTGGAAAAAGCAATTGATAAATTATGGTGAAAATGTGGGATGGTGTGTAAAAATCCATACTGTAAACCCCTSTGTGATTAAGCTGAAGAATGACTAATAGTTGGGAATCTAAACAGTGAAAATGGTTTGATACATCTGCAGGAAGAGTAGGGATGTGCTGACTTCGAGTAGTGGCAGAGGAAATGTCATTTCATGTATATGTATGACATACCCACAGCTCCTGGGATGCTTTCCTCCAGTCTCCCTTTGAAGGAGGAAGTGAATTGGGCATTAAATCTGTTAATTGCACAGCACTTGCAGTGCATCATAAATCCTGTACAAGTGTAGAGTGAGAGGTATTTATTGGCCAAGTGTAAAAATTCAGAGAAGATTGGATGAGGAATATGTTGGAAAGGCTGAAGCACAGGACTGTCTTGAGGCAGATTCCCTTTTAGCTTTAAATGCCTTCTCTTCAGTGATTTCCTCCAGCTTTTGGKCTTTTTTTCTGATCTCTGCAAAACAAGACCGTTTTCTAGGTAGTTAATAACTCAAAGTTTAGTGTTTTGGGCCCAGGGTTTAACTGTTTCTCTGGGCCTGTCCTTGAAGGTCTACGAGTCTGCAAGCATTGGTGGCTATGTTATGGAGCATGGCTGAAGTTTTTAGCTGAATAACAGTTTCTGGCAATAACTGAGTTTGTAGCATCTCRTGACCCTCACTGCATCTGCTGGCATGGTGATGAGTCCTGTGATTATACCTCTAAAAGAAGGGCAAGATTTGCTTGTTCACTAGTTTGTTATAGAAGTTTGAATCCTGTTTTTCGTTGAGGTGTGTATTATTTCCTTTTACATCTAGCACGACTTCCCTTGCCATTTKCAAGAGCAGTCTACCTTGGTCAGCTAAACCTTGTCCATCAAGGCCAGCGTCCTGTCAAACAGTGGTCAGTAGTGGATCCTGTGAGCAGAAAGAAAGGAATAAGGGAGCTCTGTAGTTTACCTTATCCCAAGTATCCCCCAGTGCTGGCAGTCTGCAGCTCAGCTGCTTCCAGAGTATTGAATGTCTCTTGATGGCTTTTCCCCAATGAATCTTTGGAGTTCCTTTATAAACTCACAGCATACAGAGTCTTCCTTAGCAAGGAATTCTGCTTCRGTGTGTGCTGTGTGGAACATCTCCTTTTGTTTTGAAGCAGAATAACCTCATGCTTTTTCCATTGGATGTTTCCTTCATCTCATGTAGGAAAAGCCCTGAGCAGCAATTCCTTATCCATCCTTTCCTATGCCACTGTTGTTTCAGAGCCATATCATGAAGGAGACTTTGGTCTAAGCTTCCCCAGAGTGAAGTGTCCTCRTTTTATTAGGTCTTGCCATAAATGAGTTACTCACCAGCTCCTCTCAGCTGTGGCTCTGCCCTCATTATCAAACAGCATGGTGGCTTCAGATGGGGTTTGTACAGGGAATGTCTCAGTGCCTGTGTGCCTGCATCTCACAGCAGTTGCAGCTAAAATCTCACTGATTTCAGCCTAGTCCTGAGGATAAGTTAGTGTTTGGTGTGGTAGTGACTGTCTCTTTGTACAAATCCACTTGGAGATTCCAGCTTGAGGGGCTCAGGAATGCTTTGCGATGAGCTTGCAGTGTGTGAAGTGACCGCGCTGAGAGAGAAGTTTGAAAAGTTGAGAMCTGTTTGTGTGAGCTGAAATGCCAGTGTGGTCGTGTTTCCCCATCCCCTGCTGTGCCTTGCGTGTATCCTCGCACTCCCACCAAACTTAGGGGAACAGGATTGCCCTGGCTCTTCAGGATTCAGKCACTGTCACCATATCTTCAGTTGGTTCTGCCACCAGTGCCTCACATTTGATGTGCTCTCTGGCATCTGCTGAGCACAAAGGGGGCTTCAGGAACAGCTGCCCTCGGGATCTGGCTTCTGAGCCACAGTGGCAGGAGGCTGTTTCTGTGGATGTTAAGTGAGATGGGCTTTCATTACCTCTGTCCACTGAACTTCATCAGCCACTTTATGACCCAGCCTCTTGGTTTATAAGCTATGTTCTCTGAAATCCCAGCTGTTYGTCCCTTAATTGTAGCATCTGATTCCCCAGCTTTTTCCCCTCCTTTTCCACTTTGCCTGGGGAGAGCTGTTTTCCATTATGGCTTTTGCTCACTTCTCACAATTCCAACAGAAAATAGTTTGCCTTTTAAAACTTGCATTGCAGATCCCTCCTGGATTGAARTAGCACGGCTGCCTATTTGCATTTGGGTTTTATTACTTGGAGTAAGCTTGAGTCTTGCTGCTGGTCCTGAATGGCAGAGCTAGAAGAGAAAGGCCTAAATTCATTATCAATTCTGAGTAATCCAAGGTCTTGGTTCTGGGATCAACTACCTGGAAGACAGTAAATTGACCACATCAGTTGTAGCTATATATAACTCACAGATGGCAAGACCCAGATCTTTGTGTGATCTGTGGCAGTCAGGCATTCTTGGTGTGTATTTTATTAATTAAGAAATTCCAAAGCATATTTGAGTTTAGTTGAGCATCAGTTCCAGTCTTAAGCAGGGCGAGAGGGCAGAGCAAAGCATCAAAATGAATAATGCCAAGATTAATAGTGCAATCAATGAAGAAGTAAGAAATAAAAGAAAATACAATGGAARCAGACCCAAAAGACTAACTCAATGATCTTGTGTGGGTACGTGTTGACCTGTTGCACTTTGCTCCAAATAAAAAGGATGAATTTGTACACACTACTACTAAATTATCCTGGCCTTGTCTTTGCACTGGTAGCTGGTGAGATTCCTCTCCTGCTGCAGCTACACTCAACATCTCTCCTTTTCTGTACTGGGGTACTTAGCTCTTCCTCCGAGTTAACACGACTGCAATGAAAACTACATGGATATCTAAATTACTGAAAGCAAATTCATTAAAAAAATCCCCAATGGGCTGACAGCTGAAACATTTCTGTGTTTGAGGCGCTTGTATGTGGAAGGGAGAAGTAAGAAAGTGTGTCACTGACACAGGAATCTGCAAACCTTGTGGTGACAGGTACATGCTGTGTGCTGGAACCCTCWGGGTGCTGTGAGCACAGGCCTTGGGCAGCTTGCCTTGCTGCAGCTCTGTGTTACACACCGTGCCCATGGTGGGTGTGAGGCTGGGCTTTGAGTTGCGCTTTGGGGTTGAGCCGGGTGGAAAGCGCAGGCTGTGCCCTGGAAATGGAGCCAGCAGTTTCCACTGTACTCTCWGTGTGCCCTGAACTTGCAGAAGCCATCAGTTATCTGACTGACATGTAAGACTGGMAATAAAAGCTTCCTTAAGCTTTTGACAGTCAATTTTTATTGCCTGGTGCAGGAGCCCTGAGGGATGGGGACAGTTGGGCTCCTTTCCACGAGCCAGCAGTGGTCAGAGGTGTCTGGCTCTCTTTGGTATGCACAGAGAATTGCAGAGGGCTCTCATTTTCAGCCTGTTCTGTACCCCATAAATTTCTAATGCATACAGCTCCCCTTTCACGCACACACCAGTAACTCAGCCATGTACCAGCAGAAACATTGTCAGGACTTGTAGTTTGGCGAGTGCGGAATGCGGACCCGAAGCCCCATTGTGTACCACATGCTCTTGTACAATAAAATCCCTTGTTACTACATTTGGAAACGATAAATCATGTTACATAAAGTAGCTTGACAGGTCCCATTTCAATGGGAATTTTAATGCTTTCATATTAACATTCTGACTGTGTCCTTGACTGTCTGGATTGCATTAGAGGTGCTTGGCAGCAAATGGAGAAAAGCCATTGGGAGCTGGTTCAGAGCAGGCATTCCAGGCACACAGCACTTCAGGATGGCTTTTTACTTTCCCTGCTTTCCATCTTCTCTTTGGCCTCAAGTGCTTGAGTGCCAGAGCAGGGTCTATTTGGGGGTGGGGGCTGTGTTTCTTTTAGTGTTAGATTTTAACCTAAYTTACAGTGCTGTGACACAACTCAAAGGTGGAGGAGGTGGCTGAGCCCAGGCTATGGCTCTCTTGTAGGCCAGTGTGGTTTGGATCTTGGGGTATTCAGAGAAGGCCTCAACACTTCTGGATTTGGACCTGGTRGACCTATAACTTGCTAAATGTGCTGTTTGCACCTTGTGTCTGTGTTCAGTGCAGTTAGGGGAATGTGCTACTCCAAACAAGTGCTCTTTGCTCARCCTTTTTTGCACTATTTTGCTTTTCTTTCCTAAGCTTCTTCGAGCAGCCCTGATGCTTGGATATGACTGGGCAGGAAAGTGCCTGGCTTATCTACTCAATATCTGCTGGGAGAAATCATTTGTCTTCAGAACTACCAGCAAAGGGTATTTCTACTCCTGACACAGTTGCAATTTGCAGAATGGACATGTGTTTTCATGATGAATTTGCCTATTAATAATGTTGATCCACAGCTTTGTATTCCCATCAAGGATCCAAGCTTGGAAAGGAACACGTGAATTTTCAYATGACTCTAAAATTCATTTATAGCAAGTATCTATATATTGAAAGGGCTCTTGCATAGCCCTTTTAATGAAAGCATCTGTTTCTGTGGAAATAGATGTGAATTAAAATGGCACATTGATCTCTGTTGATGATAAAGATGCTGATAAAAATACTGCCTTGAGATAATCTACACTTTCTTTTTTAATATTGTTTGTCAGTTTAAGATGCCTGAATGYTGACGTGATGGATGTGGTTTGAAAGCCTGGATGGGTTTTCCTGTCATGGACTTTGCTGCTCAGTAGAGAGCTGTACTGTTATGCTGGGCCCTAATTTCCATGGACATTATTGGTTTGACAAAGATGCTGCTTTTAAAAACAGAACATTTCTGAAGTGATAAGAGTTTTAMGTTTAATGCTTACAGGCTGACATAGAGTAAATATTTCAGCATCGTTGGACTGAAGCCAGATGAAGATGGTGAGAACTTCACACTGTATCAGTCAGGCATTTTTGGGCTACAGAATCAAGCTTCCAGCTGTTCACCCAGCACCATCCTGGTTTGGGACTTAGCAGGGGTTTGGAGGAGATGTTCTGGCACCTTCTGTTTCTTAGGGAGTAATGTGAGGACTTAGGGAATTTAAGAGAATCCAGCTCATGCAAAATCACTCTTACGATCTTTGGGTTTTGAAGCTCTTCAGAGTCTTATGTGTCACACCAGTGGTTTACTTGAGCTCGTCCCAAAGTTGATGTGGAATTGCTGGTTCAGAGATCCCAAACRGCTCGGAGTGCCCAGCCCCAGAGAAGAAGGGTAGCACATCTGGGCTCCAGCTGTGTGCCCGGGGTGAGGGCACACCCCAGTGCAGCCAGACTCTGCTGCGGGCATTGATGCCAGTGGCACAACTTGAAAGTCCTGAGTGCTTTTCCAGACCCAAGAGTTTTTATGCTGTGCAGATGCATTTCTTCAAGAAGCATATGGCTGGCTCAGTGTCTCGTGACAGAATCCCAGCACAGCCCAGCACTCACACCTCAGGTCTGGTTCCAGTATGAGCCTGGAAGTCTGCTGAAGTCTTAAATCACTGCTGCTCTCCATCCACTGCCTTCAGCCTTTGCTGCTTGTTTGGTGCAGAGCTGCCAGCGAGAACTCTTAAATTGAATAGATGTGACAGCAGTTGGGACTTGTTCTGAACTGCTTTTTACAGCAGAACTCACCCTTGCAGCCTTTCCACACTTTGCAGCATTTGTTTTACAGACTCTTAATGTATGTAAAAGGAGGAGGGTGGCTGCCCTCACTTACAGTGCTCGCTGCAGCTGATCTCTGCTGCTGTTTCTAAAYAGGAATTGAGTCCTGGGGATAACTTGACTGGCAGTGAAGACTCCTATCCTACCTGGTCCTTCCTTTCCTCCCTCACCCTTTGGTTTTGTATTGGTGAAACACTTGGCTTTTCCTTTCTTGTCAGGCATATGTCCATCTCCAGTGTTAACAYATTTAATCTTCCAGTAATAGATTATAAATGCAGACCTTTTTTAATCTTACRTTGATCGAATAACATTTACGATTGGTGCAAGGAAGACCTGCAATAATAACATGGACACCCTTGTTTATGAGGCTGCCTGGCATTTTGCAGTGTTTTACTTTTGTTGAGCTGTAAATCATTTTACATAGATGCACTCTAATGCTGTGCATAGATTCTGCTTTAACACTGTGGTTTATTACTTAATTCATTTGAATTCTGCTGTTTTGTAGGAAAATATTTGAACTTTATCTGCCTACATGAGATCAAATATGTAGTCACCCCTAATGAAGCTCCATTTGGTGATACTTGAGTAATCTCTCAAAGTCAAAATTGAGGAGTATGGATGGAATGGAGCATGTAAGTTTGCACAGTGACTGCTGATCTGTAGATAAACAGTCTTTTAGCCTCCAGCAGGATCATGCTCTCAGTGTGCAGAAGTATTACACACACAACTGGGCTTTTCAATTCCTCTTGTTGGAGGAAAGGGATGATGGAATTATTACGAAGCTGGAATACCACAGTTCTGGTATTGCAACAAAATACTTGCATCTCAAGTCCTCGACTTCTCCTTTTTCTTTTGCGTCCCATGTACCCMCTTGTCTGCTCTCCAGTGCTCCTGTGACATGCAAAACCTCTTGTGCTCTTTCGGTTTTTTCCTTTCCAATGCCTCTTTCCATCTTATTTACAGCTCATGCTACAAGCATTAGAGGGTTTGATGGAAACCTGGATATTCTTCTTCTGSATGTGGTGTTTATTATCCAGACTCTGCTCTTGCTTAACCTGTTTTATTCTGTGTAAAAAAGCTGATGTTCTGTAATGCTCTTAATGTGTCCTGGAGCTTTAGACCTCCTTTGTCCCAGAAAGTCAACRGAATCAATACGGAATAATTAGCATTTGTGGCTTATCCAAACAGTGGCAGCCCTCTGGAATTTAAATAGAGGCAGAAGAGTGACTTAATCCTTCTCATGTCTGAGAAAAGGATGAGGCTTAAGCTGTATCTTGGAAAGCTGTTGAAATAGAGGAGAACTTTGGCTTCCTTCTGGCCTGCAGGGGACACGTTCCTCTAGCAGGAGGGGTGGGGTTAGAAGGGAAACAGCAGAGCCAGTRTGTGTATGACAGGCTTAAAAACCTTCTCGGACTATCTGAAAACACTCAYGTCGTGACGTTGGAGACTGGAGGCTCAAAATTATTCTTGCTGAACAGGCATTCTAGAAGAGCTGTTTCCTTGCAATAACAGCAGCAAAGCCAGAGGCTGTCAGGCCAGGAGCTGCCTTACAAAGGTGGGCTAAAAGGTGCATTTTTCTCAGCACCAATTAAAAAAAGTTTTCCCTTGGCATCAGGCCACAAGGGGAAAACCAGGCCATGTGCAAAATTAGCAGTAGGCAGTGAAGAAAACAAACCCAGATGGTTGTGAGCTGGCTTTCGCAAATACCTGTGCCTTCCCCAAATGGAGGGTGTTTTTCTTTATTGTGTGTGTCAGAGAGAACGCAAATATTGTGGGATGTGCAGCCACTCGTGGAGTATCGACTCCACTGCATTCCCGTTAACCTCTGCCTGTCAGGAAACAAGGCTTTTGCCATTCATTGGGGGCTCCACTGCTGCCATATGTGGCCAGAAAAAAAACATTGCTTCTCAGCCCAGAATCTCTTTGATATGCCTGAGGTGCTGTCAGCTGTGGTTTGCTGAATATGAGAACGKGAATTGACATTATCAGTTACTTTATGAAAGCTGTGGAATGATCGGGGGAAATGAAGCCTGCTAGTTCTCGGAGCGGGGGGGAAGGCTCTGAAAACAGAAGGTTCTTGGTTTAGAATCGGTTCAGCTTTGTAGGTGTGGTATCTTGAGAGAGAAGTATCTGTGGGGCACAGGAAATGTTGGTGACGTGGAGTGTGGTGAAGTGACAGGACAGAGATGAGAAGCATCTTGGGGGTGCAGGTGGGTCAGTCTGGGTGCCATGACTGCTCCAGAGCATCCTTCTAGCTGGCCTTTCATCTGCTGGGTTTTAGRGAATTTATTTTGACCTTGTATTTAAAGGATGGATTCCTTAAAAAAACAAAATAAGTACTTTTTGTTGCCTTTGAATTTTGGAATAAGGCTCCCACCTACAAGTGTGGCAGGCAGCCTTTTTTTAATATGATGACAGGTGAAGATACGGCCAAGAGGCTGTACACAGGGGCAGTTTGGGGGAGTGGGAATATTGATTGTCCTAAACTATTCAAGACTTGACATAATTCTGATGCTGTTAAATTTCTTTTCATGTTGTCTTAATATATTAAATGTAGTTGCATAATTCTTCCCAAAATTAAAATATATACAGAGATATTAAGGAATGCTGGAGATCCTGAAGTATCTTCAGCAAATTGTTTGAGACACCAGTCTCATGTGCTTGAGACTTTAGCTATTTTTCTGAGTTTATTTTCTTTTCTGATATTAACTTATGATCTGCAGCATTGGTATGTGATGCTTTAAAAACCCCCTGTTTGCTGAGTGGGAAGATAACCCTKGGACTTGTTTGTAGCACATGTACTCTGTCCTGTGTCTGGTGCTGGAAATTGATGGATGTTTTTCCTTTCAGGCTTCCCAGCAGATGAATTGCAGCTGGGAATGTCAGTGGTGCCCAAGTCAGATCCCTCCATTTATGTGCTGTCCCCATGTTTTTTAACCCAGTACTGTGCACTGCTTTTAAGTGTGCATTATTTGTATTCAAACCCTCTTGACTAAACCCCAGAATTAATGCAATTAATTCTGCTTGTGTAGAGGTTGAGCAACTGGCTACATAATATTGCCCAGGTGGCTTCTGCATCTGTGGCTTCCATCTCATTTCCCTCTTTTCAAAGGGTTTGTGTGTGTATCATCCCCTCAGCTTCTTGGATTGTGTAGGGAGAAGTGTGGGATGTGGGGCTGGCTTTCTCCTCCCTACTGTGCCTTTGAACCTCTCCTTTGAGGATTCTTTATTGAATCATTTTGGGGGAAGAAGGTGACTTGAGAGCTCTGATGTCAAGTACAAAATAAGACTGCAGCCATATCAYTTGATACTGTTCCCCTTAAATGCCAAATTGTGAATTTCCTTAGAGGCGGAATGAGTTTTTTGGGCATCTCTCCAGGAGTCGAAGAATCCCAATTCTAGAGGTCACTGGATTGAAAAAAGCCAAGAAAAGGAGAAGTTAATGTAGAAATAACTGAAGAGAAAAAGTTAAGAGCCTTTCTGCCTTGTACCTGAGCAGCTGAGCCCTTTGGAGCYCTACAAGATGGGAGTGTTCCTTTCTGCAGGACCTTTTCACTGAAGAAGGCAGACTCTTCACCAGTCAGGGGAGAAGTTGATGTTCTTGGGTTGGAAGGGTGCGTTTGCAGGTTTGACTCTCTGGTAGCCACAGGTCAAGTTGCTGCCCAGGCTCACCTGGATGGGGTTGGTTGGGCTCCTGCTCCTCTCYTCTGTTGTCATTCACAGCTTTGCTCACCCTGAAGGGCTGTCCTGTTGTGCCCCTGCTCAGGGATCCACTGTGGGAGCTGTGGAGATTCTGTCAGGAGTGTGTGTAGAGAGAAAAAGGTGATAATGACAGAGATCTTCTTGTCCTGGTACTCCCCCCGTATGCTCTCATGAAGGCTTGTTCACRGAGTGTGTCAAACTGGCTTTTTGGTGGCAGCTACTGAATTCTCCAAACTTCCTCTAAATTTTTATTCCTGGTGAATTTTGTAGTGCTGTGGAAATCTATTCCCCTCCACCCCCCAAAYTGTGGGTATCCTCAGCTGGACTTGAGGAATTCTTTTTGGAAGAGCACGACTACACCAAGCACACCAGGGCCCTTGTATCTGCTGGGAGTGTTCCTGGTRTTCTTTCCAGTGGATTGATTATTTTATGCATTTTATAAACGTGCTCTGTGACTTTGATTGTATTACCCACTCCTGGAGCAGTGCCTGTGTGAAGGGAAGGGTGTTCTCAGTGCTAGACTGCAGTGAAGTGTAGATTCACTTACCACTTATTTCTTGGTGTAAAACTGAATTTACCAGCTGGGTTTTTCAGATTACTGTCAGCTTTAGTCCCTTCAATCTCTCTGGTTTTCTGTGCCAGTTTTTGCAGCTCTGTGTATTAGTTCTGTTTGTTTTAAATARCTGTTACTTTATCATCTATCTAATGTTAATTTAAATTGTGAATCTAATGATCTTGTTAGAAGTAGAGGCTGATACAATATGTGAAATGCCTCGTGATCTCATAGCACTCTGCTTTGTTTTCCTTTCTTTTCCTGGATGCTGAGGTGATGCCACCTTTCCCCTGYACCTCAGATGTGCTGACTCTTCCTAAATGGTTTATTTCCTTTGACATTCATTTTCTTTTGAAGAAGGGCAGCCACTCCATATGTGTCAGGCTTGTGCTGGAATTTTAAATACTTTAATGCRTTCTTATTATCTGCAAGAATGGCTGGCTAATTAGTTAGCTTAATAAATAATGGCTTGGTGGTGCCTCTGTGAGAAATGAAGGCATGCACACCACGTTTTAGTGCTCACACAGTGCCAGTCACTGGCTCTGGGTAAATGGAGGGGATGTGGATGAGGTTGGCTTGTTCTGGGTGCCCTCAGTGGGATCCTCCTGTGCAGCGAGGGCTGGCTGCTTCTGAGCCCTTCTGGCCTCTCAGGAACCTCACCTGGCTTCACAGATGCTGAACCTGCAGAGCTGCCCCAGCCCTGGGGCCCAGCACAGGGAGGAGCTGCAGCTGCTGGAGCCAGGCCAGAGGAGGCACCAGGATGGGCAGAGGGATGGAGCAGCTCTGCTGGGAGGAAAGGCTGGGAGAGCTGGGATTGTTCACCTGSAGAGGAGAAGCTTTGGGGTGACTGAATTGTGACCTTGCAGGGCCTGAAGGAGCTACCAGAAAGATGGAGAGAGACAATTTCCAAAGGATGGTGGAGTAGAACAAGGRGAAATGGCTTCAGACTGACAGAGTAGRTTCARATCAGATATTGGGAAGAARTTCTTGGCTATGAGAGTGCTGAAGCCCTGGCCCAGGTTGCCCAGAGAAGCTGTGACTGTCCCTGGATCCCTGGCAGTGCCCAAGGCCAGRTACCCTGGGAYAGTGRSAGGYGTCCCTGCCCATGGCAGGGGGTGGAATGGGAATGAGCTTTCCCACCCAAACCACTCTGGGATTCTGTAATGGAGGGGAGATTCTGCTGCTTTTGGTGCTGCTGGRGCTTGAGGCTCTTGACAGTTAACTTTTCCTGCTCTTGCTGCTTTTTAATGCCCATTGCTTCCTGTCAAAGGCAACTTCATACTTACTTTTTCTGTTGCTGTGTTGCAGGTTAAGGCTGCTGAATCCCTTSCTACAGGAAACACTTTAAAATCTGTTGCAAATTAAACCTATTTATATTTCTAATAATGAATAAAGGATACATTAATTCTAACTTCGAATATCTTGTGACCATATTGGTAGRATTGCTTTATTATCTGTTTCTCCAAGCTGTCTTGCCAGGAGTTAGGTGGCTTTATTCCCAGATTTATAATGCATTCTCTTCCTCTTGGAAAGGGCATATGCTGCCTTGGCTCACTCCTTTTAATTTGAGTTTTGCAGGAGTCTGTGTTGTTCCAATTTTAGTTTCTAAAGCGTTTTGCACACATGTAAAATTTGATAAAAACTACAATATCTCAGGGYTTTTACCATTACTGCAGGTGTAAGCTTCAACCTGCTCTTCTTGCTTCTGGATTTATCTATTAGTTCATATAATCTGCAAAGGAAAAACTTGAGATATTCCATAGATAAGGTTGCTAATTAACATAAAAAAGATAAAACAAGCCTGTAAAAAAGCAGCTCCAGTTGTAGATTACTCTCCAGCCCCAGCAGCTCTCAGGTGGCTCTTGCAAAAGTAGTTTGTCCTCTGATTTGGTATTCTGAGATGTTCCCCCATCCATCCTGCTTCTCCCATCTAACCAGACATGGTAAAAGTGAGATGAATTGATCTGTARCCAAGCTTAACCAGTCATCACTCAGCAAAATCACTTGGGAGGAAACAGCTGGAAGTGCTGACAAAATATTGGGCAGCTCCTGGTTGTCACTCACAGCAGCCTGGAGCAGATCTCACCTGGCTGCACAGCACTTTGGGGCCTCCAGCATCATTGTGATTTGGGCGCTGCATGAGGAGATGCTGTAGCCTAAAACAGAGCTTTTATCAGCAGTTCTGATGCACTCGAGGGCCTGTGGGGGCTGGTGTGACGTGGTGCTGTCCTCTGCTGTTCCAGTACAGGCTCTCTGCTCCTGCCTGGGCTGGGTGGCAGCTGGGGGCTGTGGGCCAGGGGAGGSACAGCCTGGAGCAGCATGGCACAGTGTGCCTGAGCCCTGCCACCTCGCAGCAGGGAGCAATGAGAGCATGGGACTGCAAACTGCAGGAGGAGCAGGATGCCAGACCCGCTGCAAAATCACCTCCTTGTGTGTGGAGTTGTGTGAGACAGAGCCACAGCACTCCCGTGCCTCTGGCTGTTGTGGAGGCAGCAGTGCCCTGGCGTGGAGTGGGGGGGTGACCCTGAGCTGGGCTCAGCAGCTCAGAGCCAAGGTTTGGAGATCCAGCCCTGTTCAGGCCATTCAGTTGAGAGCTGGACTCTGATCCCTGTGGGGCCCTTCCAGCTCAGGATACTGTGATGTGAGTGTGCTGCTGGAAGCAGGGCCCGGCACTGAGCCAGGGCAGGCYAGAGCCCTTCAGCTGCCTCTGAACTCAGCCATGAAACATCTTGGGGTAATAAGAAAGAGAAACTTGGGCCATTCTGCAAAAGGCTTCAGGTACATTTGCTTGGTTAATGCTGGGTCTGGTGCGCCTTGAACCCCAGCATCATGATTTAATGGAAATGGGGAAACTCAGCTCCATGAAAAGGCAGGTTTAGCATGTGATGTATTATTGCCAATTTGGGTTTTCTTTTGAGCTTTTAGGGAAAAGATGTATGTTGTTCCAGGATGACTTTCTTGGCACCCTGGCACTTTCYTACCATTACTTATGTGTACGAATAGACATTTTTGCTTCAGTGGTAGAAATGTGTTGCAGAGGTATAGAACCTTAGTGCCATATATCATAAAACCTATGCTATTAACTTCTTCTAGATGTGAGAATAAGCCTTAAGAGAACACTGGGAGGTTACTCTGTTACCTGGTAGTGGTACAAAAGTAGTGCAAAATGGGTGAGGWTCTGTTGTTTTTCAGACCTGACAAACACCTCTCTTCATCCCTTCCCTTCCTCCTCAACACCACAGGTGCAAATAATAGTAAAAAAAATTACTTCCTGCTGTTGCAATAATGCTTTTTTCCCCTCAAGAAATAAATACATTGATAGCACAAGACAGTAATTTTAAAGGTTACTTTCACCATCACTTAAGACTTACTTACAGAATCACAGAGTATCCTGAGTTGGAAAAACCTGCAAGGTCATTGGGTCCAGCTCCTGTCCCTGCCCAGACTCCCCACCACTCCGCCCTCGTGCATCCCTGGCAGCGCTGTCCAAACTCTCCTGGAGCTCTGGCAGCCTCGGGGCCGGGACCATTCCCTGGGGAGCCTGGGCAGTGCCAGCACCCTCTGGGCACAGAAGAACCTTTCCCTGCTCTCCAGCCTGAGCCTGGCCTGGCCCAGCTCCAGCTGTTCCCTGGCTGCTGTCCCTGTCCCAGGGAGCAGAGTTGGGAGCTGTCCCTGCGCTGCCCCTCGGGAGGAGCTGCAGCCCCCGGGGAGCTCTGCCCTCGGGCTCCTCTGCTGCAGCTGAACCAGCCCAGGGCCCTCAGCYGCTCCTCGGGTGGCCCCTCCAGACCCTTCCCCAGCCCTGGCTCCCTCCTTTGGACACTCTGGAACAGCTTTGGRTCTCTCTGATATTGGGGCACCCCAAACTGCCCCAGCACTGGAGGTGAGGCCACCCCAGCCCAGAGCAGAGCAGGACAATCCCTCCCTGGGCTGACCCCCAGGACAGGGATGTCCCTCCTGCCTCCAGGGCACTGCTGTCTCACATTCAGTGAGTGCTCCTGGACCAGGACCCACAGTCCCTTTCTGCGGCTGCTCTCAGCTTCATTCCCAAGTCCATACTCACAGCCAGGGTTGCCCCATCCCAGGTGTGGAATACAGCACTTGCCCTTGTTAAACTTCACATGGCTGGGGATTGCCCAGCCCTGTAATTGAGGTCTGCAGCACCTCCCTGCCCTCAGGCGAGTGTCAGTTATTGGCAAACTGCCTTGATCTTCCTTCAAGTCTCAGGTCCAGCTCATTAATGAAGGTGTTGAAGAGCCCAAGGCTGAGGATCGAGCTCTGTGGAACCCCACCAATGACTGGTGCCAGCCTGATGTCCCTCAGTCCCTGTCACCCTTTATGCCTGACCTGTGAGCCAGTGGCTCACTCATCACATAGCTCGCTTACCCTGCTGTGGCCTGGACAGATTGTCCAGAAGGATCCTGGGAGAGATGGGATCAAAAGCTCGGCTCAAGTCTGAAACGATCTCATCAGCTGGCTTCCCTGGGTCAGCCAGGTGGGTTACCCTTTCGTGGAAGGAAATSAGGTTTGACAAGCAGGACTTCCCGCTCCTGAAGCTGTGCTGGTTGGGACTGATGCCTGTGTTGTCCTCCAGGTGTTTTTCAACACCTCCCAGAATAATCTTCTCCATAACTTTCCCAGGCACTGAAGTGAGACTGACAGGCCTGTGGTTTCCGGGGTCCTCCTTCTTGCCCTTCTTGAAAATCAGGACAATGTTCYCCAGCTTCCAGTCAGCTGGGACCTCTCCAGATTCCTAACACCACTCAAAAACCATCGAGAGAGGCTTTGTGATGATATCAGCAGCTCCTTGAGGATTCTTGGATGAATCCCATCAGGCCCCATAGGTTTGTAGGGATCCAGCTGGAGCAGCAGATCCTGCACAGTTTCAGGGTCAAATGGGAGTTGGTAATTGTCAGTCATGGTTCTCCAGCTCAGGGCACTGGGACCCCCTTGGTCTGTCATCCGCATTGAAGATAGAGGCAAAAAATGCATTAAACACCTCTGCCTTGTCCCTSTCCCTGTTTGTGAGGTGACCATCTTCATCCTGAAACACATGGGTGTTATTTCTACACTGCCTTTTGCCATTAACATATCTGAAAGTTTTTATTGTCCCCCACAGTTCTGGCTGCTCCAGCTGAGCTTTGTCTACATGGATTTTCTGCCTACAGTGGGGAGCAGCATCTCTRTGTTCTTCCCATGTCACCTGAGCTTGCTTTCACCAGGCACACACCTTCCTTCTTTGCCTTATMTCCAAGAGGAGATCCCTGGTCAGAAGCTKGCCTTCTGCCTTACCTGCTTGACTTCTGACATTTAAGAATTGCTGCTGCTGTGCCCTTATSAGGGAATGTTTAAAAAGTGACCAGCACTGGGGGACCCCAGCACCTCCAAAAACATTTTCCCAGGGMCCCTGACTCATTAATTTCCTGAGCAGGCTGAGCTCTGCGCCCCTTACGTTTTGAGGGGAAGATTTGCTGGCACTTTTCCTCTTGTCACCAGAGATTTTAAACTCAATGGCGCTGTGGTCACTGTGGCCGAGACAGCCCTAGTCTCCCCCTCACTCATGAGTTCCTCCCTGTTGACCTAATCAATCAATCAATCAATCAATCAATCAATCAATCTCTTGCTCATTTGCTCAAATACTGTACAGCCTCTTCCCTTCCTCCTGTAGCTCCTTCACCTGGCCCACAGCACACCTTTGTGGAAGATCTGCAGAAGAACTGTTTGTCCTCCCCAGCCTCAGGGGTGGCATCAGGCCCCCCTGGCAGCCTGGAGAGCTCCTGTGCCATCAGCGGGTCTGGCTGGCTGTGGCACGGTGGGGTCAATGGCTCCAGCAGGGAAACGAACTTCTGGCTGTGTTAGCACTGTAACTGGAGAAGCTTTAGCGGTGCTTCCCTGGGGCTGGTGGGGTTGGCTGTGCCCTTCACCAGCTCCTGAGTGTGTTTGCTGCATCTCCTGGGGGGCTGGAGAGGAGCCCTGCCTGCAGCAACGGGAGGGCAAAGGGCTGGGCTGTGCCCTGCAAACTGCCCTGGCACACCCTGCCTGCCCCCTCCACTGTCCTGCCACATCCTCACTGCCCTGGTACACCCTGCCTGCCCCTCCACTGTCCTGCCACATCCTCACTGCCCCCTGCACTGTCCTGCCCTGCCCTCACTGCCTTGTCACACCCTCACTGCGCTGCCAGGCCCTCCCCCCCATGACACATCCCTGTTTGCACACTCAGAGTTGCTCACACTCCTCAGAGCTGTTGAAATCGTTGGTGCTGCTCTTGGTGGTGCCCCTGGTGCTGCCAAGGGCTCTYGAGTCCTGGGGGCTCAGGGCTGCTGCTCAGGGGTCTCTGGGCTTAACAACTCCCTGCCCAGCTCCATCCAACACCCACCCTGGCTTCACCTCAGTACCTGCTGCCACCTCTGTGGCTGCCCCATGGGGTGACAGTGATTTGCCCAGTGGCTGTGGCCTGTGAGGATGCAGGAATTCAATTGGTGCTATTCCTGCAGCAGAAGGGGGATAGGGTGGGTGGGTGGATAGGTGGATATATAGGTTGGTAACGGGGTTCCTATAGGGGCTGGGATTTGTCACTTGATAAGGTTGAGAACCAGGGAATGAATCACAGACTGGGTTGGATTACAAGGAACCTCAAAGCTYCTCTCATTTTCCACCCCCTGCCAYRGRCAGGGACACCTCCCACRATCCCAGGCTGYTCCAAGCCCTGTCCAACCTGGCCTTGGACTCTTCCAGGGATCCAGAGGCAGCTCCATTTGGTTATTCTTAAGATGTGAATTCTTATAAACCTATTGCTCTCAGCATTGTCCTCAGCTGAAAATTCCAGACTGAGTTACTGGGATTAGGAATTGGTTTTAGCCTGGAGCAGTGCTGAGGCTCYTGGTCAGCTGCCATTAAAGTTAAAAGATGCTATGAAATGTGGAGGAAGACTTGTGTGCTCTCGTGATTTTTCTTTTTCATTAGGGAACAGACTGCAAGACTGAAGTTGCTAATTATAGMTCTTCTATGAGGAAATAAGATTTTTGGAGGTTTTTTAATATTAGTGAAGAGACTGGAAATAYGTTACTTACTTGAAATATTTGGTTTGAAGGCGGTGGAATGACTTTGATAGCAGAGGTAAAACAGGCCTCTCTTAATTATAACTGCATTACATAAAAAGAAGTGACCAAACTACTTGTCAGAGCAGAAATCAGGCTGTCTGCTTGCCTTGATAGAAATGTTCTAATGATCACCAAAAAATCCTATTTTCWGCTCAGAATAGGTGTGGGTTTGATTTTTTTTTTTCCTGGCTCAGCTCACTAAAACCTGTTCATGTTCTTTATCATATTTTTCACCTTGTGCCTGTGAACAATCTGCATCAAGTATGTGGACTTGTCATTTAATCCTGGTCCTGTCAGTAGTTAAAAACACTTCTCTTGCATAAGCAAGTGTAGCAAACGGGATAAAGTAATTATTAAAAAAACCCTTTTAAAGCTCCTTCTATAAGTGAACCTCCCATTAGTGGTTTTTTTTGAGATATACTTCTGATTTTTAAATATTTTTGATTGATTTCAGTTAGTTTCCCGGGATCACTGATCGCTCATATTTCATACTGTGACACARGAAATTCACCTGAAATGTCTCTATTATAAATATATTTTTTATATATATTTTTAATTACGTGCCTATGTGTGCATAATGAATGTTTTAGAGACATAATGTGGTTGGGTTATTTTGTTTTTTTTTATAGCCTCATATTTTTCGAGTGGTTTCCCCGTGTTTTCCTGCTTCCCATGGGTTTTTGATGGGCAGGCAGGATAGCTGGGTTTTGTTGGTGGCTGTCCCAGCACAGGCTGAGCTTGGGACAGTGGCAGTGAGCTGTGTTCCATAGTGGAACTATGTTTGCATGAACAATTGAAATTGGTTTCTAAAGCTGATGATCACTTATTAATTTGCCTGATGAAGACTTCTGTTTTTGAATAAATGGCCAGTATAAAAGTAGATGTCAGGAAGTTCCTCTCTTGATGATGCAGCTTTATTGGGGCATATTCAAATGATGGAGTGCCCACTAAGATGAAAGAAGCAGTCTGCAGACTGGTGGCATCAGCTCATTTGAATGTGGCATAAACCTTTTTCATGTGTCTCTGGACACTCTCCCTGGCACCCTTTGTCATGTTAATTGTTATTCCAGACTGCTGTAGGTATGAAGGGACAATATCCCTGAGATTTATCTGCTGGGTACACAGGAGTTTGCCTCCATTCAGTCCATGTTTCCATTTGTCCCTGTGTTTTAGGGGTGCTGTCAGATAGAGAGGGCTGCAAGCACCTGAGGATGCTGTGGAGCACCCACATCCCACAGCTCTGGCTCCAGCTCCAKGCACTTGATGCCTTAGGATTCTTATTTCTATATTTTTCATCTATCTGTATTCTTGTAATTCTCTACTATACAGTGCAGAGCTCTTGTTCTCCCATTTTAGACAAAACAATTTCTCTCCAGGCCTGAAACTCAGACACCTCACTGCCTCAGAGCCCCAAAATATGGAAACAACAGAGAACTGGGGGGAGCAAGCTTGGGGTGGTTGACATCATCACCTGAAGGTGTCATTGGAGAATTGGAGCCCGATATGTTAATAAGATGGAACTTATAAAAGGTGAAAATCCTGTGACTTGGTGCCCATTTTGGGTGTAGCTTTATGAGGAGGCTTTGTCTGCCCTGAATACACCTGTAGGCCCTAATTAAATTTTTCTGCTTTTTATTCTCCTAACCTTGTCTGGCCTCTGTTTCAGGGAAGCCACACTGATCCCGCTGCTCTCCCATTACTGTTTGCCCAGGAGCCTCCTGCTGCTGCCCTGGGCCCTGCTGGGAAGGGACAGGTCTGCAGCAAGGGGGCAGGAGCCTGGAATTCATTCCAGGAACACCTTTTGGATGTGGAACAAAGTGGTAGTTTTATCCAAGTTTCACACTTGTCAACAAATATTTACATTGCTGACAAATCCAAAACTTGGAGTGGAAGAAGCACTGCAGCTTATTCAGCAGTTCCCAGCACTGAGGGGATTTTGAGTGGTCTGTAAATAACTGAAATTCCTTAGTCCTGATGCCATTGTGTTGGTACAAAGTGGSCTCTGTGAGAATGACTTTAACTATGGGTGGTGTTTTAGCTGATGTGGAGATTGCTCTGCACTCCCTGGTGGGGAGGAATACCTGGCAAGAGCTTATTGCATGTGAGGCCTTAAGGCTGCTACTTTGTACTGTCAGTAAAAGGTGAGCAGATAGCTCCTAAAAGTTCATTTTTAGGAGATGAGGTGAGCAGATAGCTCCTAAAAGTTCATTTTTAGGAGATGAGGTGAGCAGATACCTCCTACAAGTTCCTTGTCACCATAGACTCTGGGAACTTGTCAGAAGTATCTGATTTTTGTTCTGTTCAGGAGTGTAGTGTCGCATTTAAGATGCAGTATCTGCCAAAGCTCATTGTATTTTTCAGTTTGGGTTTTTTTTGTGATTCAGCCTAATCAGGTGTCTAACCTTAGCCTTTTTGGAAGTTTYTGGATGTTACTTGCAAGCAAAAGGCATCTGTCTTGTAGTCAGAGCTCTCTTTGTTTTCAATSTCCACAACTGCTGTGGTGCTAATGGAYGTCCCAGAGCTAAACTKGTCATCCATAGGGAAGARTATAAATGAGAGATGGCTGTTTCTGCTTGCCTGCCCTGTGGCTTTGAAATTCTTGAAGGCCTGGACCCTGAAGATTCACACTTGATGCCCGGAGAGCTTCCAGCTGTCTGTCAGAGTTCCTCAGCTTGGCTGCCTGTGCTTGGATCAGCCTGCTGCTCCCCTSCATGCTAAGCTTGGTGTTTGTGCTACCTGGAAGCAATTTCCTCTGTCTCCAGATATTTCCATCTTCAGGACTATGTGGAAGGCCTGAGAAGGGGTTCTTTAACCTTTAAATTCTTCAGCCAGATTTGAAGCAGCTGTTGCTGTTTGTTTGGGTATGTTGTGCTTCAGGGCGAGCCAGCATCAGTAAGTGGTTCYGCATCTTCACTGGAGCATGTTGTCTTCTCCCAAGGACAGCAGAGATGGTGCTTTAATATCTCCTGCTCCTTCAATCCCAGGTGTGTGGTTGGAGCTGGGGGTTTGCAGAGTGGCCCTGCTGTGTGCTTTGCCCAGCTTCATGGTTTGTTCCTGGCTGGCACCCTTTGATAGGCATGTGCTGAGGATGTTCGGTGCATGACTCGCGACTCCCCTCTGGAGCAGCATTTGCTTGGGCAGTTCCATTTTGCCTTGCTCAAAGCAAAGGTTGTTAACAAAGCTGCTGAGAGTTGCTGCAGTACAGGGGAATATGTTTTTCTCCCATTAAGTGCTGTGTGGTGCCTTCAGAGATGCAAACTCCCTTATAGCCTTGTGTCCCTGTCCCCTTTCCCTTATTCTCCCTTGTAGAAGGCTGTGTCATTATTGGCTTTACTAAGAGCTCTATTAATTCTAAAAGTATTTTCTGTAAAAGAATTAAAACGTAAAGTGCTGTCAGGGTTGAAGCAATCCATCTGAGGGCAGAAAGTGATAGTCCYAGCTAACAGCACATGGCTTTTGAGGCAGAGGTTCGGGTACATGATGGATTATTTAGGAGTCAGTGGGAAGGAGAGCAAATGCATCCTAATAGGAARAGTTGCTGTAGGGTTGAGCTGGATTCCACATTAACACGCTTCTCAATATTTTTAACTCTTTGCAAACATATAAGTAAAACTGCTTCTTGCAGCAAGCTTTTCGGAGTATTTTGTACACTTCATGAAGGATATTTCAAGTATTCTAGTGTCTACACAGTTAGGAGGTGTCTTGGAAGACCTTTCTGCTTGATATGCATTTCCTGTATCTAGTGCTGTCTTTAATCTCACACGGTCTCACAAAACCCGTTCTACCTATTAAATATGCAGTAACGCTGTTCTGTTTGGTAGAAGATTGTATGTTTAAGCAGCAGAAGTCCTCACTGCTCCTGTATTTTAAGATTAAAAATTCAGCTGCAACACTACCTTCAGATTCGAGCCATTAGAATGGATTTTTCAGATTTATTCTCCTGATTACAATACAGAAAATTAATTGCTTTTGACTGTAAAGAATTATGACTCATTCATTATTTAAGAACCTTCTTGATGGATGAACCTTTTCCATTTACTCCAAGACTTCTCATGAAATATGGCTGGTTTTTTTAACTGGTACAAAGCACGATGCACCTATATAAAACATGCAGTGCCCACCCTTTGGGGTGGAAAGGAGAATCAGGACCTCCTCTGGGTCCAGTTTCCTTTAGTATTCAGCACAACTAGTAGAGTCTGCTGGGAGAAAACGGGGAAGTTAATTCCATGGCATTTAAAATAAATACTTTGGRCTCATAAAAGAAAGATTTATTCCTTCATTTAAAGATCCAGGTACTAGAGAATACCCTTTAGTTTTGCTTGTATGTGCATACTGGAAGTGTTGGTGTTACCTGCTGGGGAGAAGAGCTTGGGTTTAACTCAAGGGATGCTCCCCTCTGGTCATGGTCCAGCTTCTTGCTCCTGATTTTTATACTGCTTATTCAGAAGGTCTCAAATGTTTTTTATGTGTGTTTAACTCTTGTCCTTTTTAAAAATTCAAATTATAGACCTTAATTAATGGTGAATTAGTGAATTAAAACCTATGTCAGCTGAAGAGCTGACATCAGGATTTGGTTACCTGTCAGCCCAGAAACTTTTGCTCAGTGCCCTTGGCAGCCACACTTCTGGAGCTGTGTATCACAGAAATAAACAYGAAATTTTGCCAATGAGACACATAATTTTTTTGTTTCATAGAATCACAGAGTGGTTTGGGTGGGAAGGGATCTTTAAAAGCCACCCTAGTCCATCCCCCCTGCAATGAGCAGGAGCAGCTTCAACTAGGTTGGRTCACCCAAAGCCCTGTCCAGCTTGGCCTTGAACATTTCCAGGGAAGGGGCATCCACCAGCTCTCTGAGTAACCTATCCCASGGCCTTACTGTAAAAAAATTTATTCCAAAATAAGACCCAGACAATGTGAATCCTACATCAAATAAGACAAATAGAGCTTTAACTCATTTTAGTAAAATTTTGTAAAATCGTCATGGTAATGAAATTGTTGATTAGGTAACAATGGTTTAGTAAAGCTTTTCCTTAAGAACAGGTTACAGAAAATATTGACATCGGGAGTTTRTGGTGGGTGAGCCCTGTCACTGAATCCTGTCCCTTAGCCTGGACATTCACTGGAGGAGGGAGCCAGGGTTTCCCAGTGCTGCACTTTTCAGTTCATTTGTGCAGTCCTCTCCAGTCAAATTCTTGAATCTCAATTTTTTTGCAGTTGTCTTACCAGAGCCTACTTTTAAAAGTAAGTTACTAGTGATGTTGACATTTCCTTGTTACTAATTGGATTTAAAGGTTTTGCATAATATATTCAGAATTCTCAGTTTTCTCTTATGTGTATTATTTTTGCTTGTGAGAACAACTGGGTATGTAGTTGAGAGATGCTTTTGCTTGTGAAATCAGTCTGTGAGAGTTCAAGAAAATAGATACATCGTGTGCTGCTTTGAAGTATTAGAAGGATTTGAGAGGCATTTTGCCAGCTGACATTTAAAACCCTTGAGAACTTGTTCCAGCCAAACCTTTTGATAAAAAAGTAAATGCAGCTAAGGCTTAGTTACTGAAATGATTTTAGCTGGCAGTTTGGTGCATGTAATCATCTTGATACGTCCTGAGACTTGTTCCTTTTTTCAGCTCTCTCCCAAGCCTTTTGGGCTGTTCTCATGAACTTGTCACTTCTCAAACCCAGAAATCCTTCCCATGCCATGGAGGCACGGTGGCTCTGAACATTGTGCTCACTRTGGTAGCCCATGGAAAGAATATTTCTTGTACCAGGACTGGTTTTGTGACACTTCTGGAGGTTGTGACTCAGAGGACTTGGGATGTCTCACTCTGTGACATCTCCAAACCTTACAGACTGTTCATCCTTGCTAAACTGTTGGCAGGGTGTTCCCATTGGAAATGTCACCTGCCAGGTCACTCCTGRTTGGCACAGTGACCCGCAGCTGGTYATGGTGGTGTCCCTGAGGGACACCCAGGGRTAGAGCCAGGCAGCTTGACTGGGTCAAGCTGATCCTCATCCAGCTACTCAAGAGCCARAGCTTGGCTCTGGTTTGGTTTTCACTCTCATCTTGCTCGTTCAGACCATGTTAGCTCATCASGAGTCAATTTTTTGGGAAGAGCCTGTGCAGCCCAGCTCACTGTAGCTCAACGAAGGTGCTGGGTTTGCTGTGACTCTGGCAAATGGCCCAAACCTGACTTGCTTGCTTGGGACAGCGGGTGCAGACAGGTTTGAACATATTGTGAAAGAGGGAGCTTTTGACACCTCTGCTTGAAAAGGGAGGAAGAAAGARGCAAATTCAGTTTTACAGTATACACAATTTTTAATAACAAAATGCTTCTGTACACTGCACTTGTTTTACTCCATTACTCACACCCCCTCCCACCAGAAGTTGGCTCTTGAAACATAATTCAAACACAACACATCTAGGACTCTCTGTAATCTTGGGTTGCTAAGCTGGTAGAATAGTTCACTTACTAGTGTTTTCATTAGTAAAAAGAAAAATGTGGYGGGTTTTTTGGCTTTTTACAAAGGAGTGGTTGGGGGATGGCAGACGTAGCTTTTTGGCACTTACACAATGGTGTACAACAGTGTTTCACCCCATCTAAGGCTTAATTACACCCCTCAGAGCTTCTCCTACCTTTCCCTAGATGCCTCTCAAAAGATTTTTACCCAAGATATGCAATGCTGAATTTCCAGTTGATTCTGAAATTATCTCTAAGCATCCTGCTAACGTGGTGCCTTAAAAAGCAAAGCCCAGCACCAATTTTAGCATCTGGGACATTTGCAGTGGAGGAAGGTGTGGGGAGGGAGGAGCTGCTGCCTTTGGTTTCTGTTGTTTCCTTGCTTGTTCCTTTTTCAGGGGGAGGAGAAATACTGTATCCCCCTCTGAACTTGTTTAATTTTCATGGAAAACTTCATAAGAAAGATGAAATTTAGCTTCTGGGTAGGTTTCATAGGTCTGAACAGATGGATTTTGATAGCTACACAGATCACAAAATTAAATCAACTTTATTTCCATTAAAGTAGTACAGAAATTATCTTAGACACATTAAAAATAAGTGTGCAGTGCAGATTTCTGGTTTAAAGCCACAGGATATTTCTGACTTTGCATGTTAGCAATAGTCCCYTGTCTTCTAAGGGGGTAATGGGACAGAAGCTCAGATGCTCAGATTTGCATGTGKCTGATCACTGAAAAATTGGATCATTTCTGCTTGGGGGAGAAGCAAACAAAACCAAACACTGATCAAGCAGCATTCATTATGGTTCCATCTGATACGGAACGGGAGCTCAGTGCAGAGGAACACTTCAGCTGGAGACTGAACACTCACCCATTTCACCCTTCATCGAGTCGTTCTTACTTGTGTGCATTTAAACACTGATCTAATGCAGAGCGACTAACTGGGAGCATTAATTCAGCCCTGTTCCGGGAGGATGACTCAAAATCTGAACTTGTGCTGCTGGGTTTCCATTTCACTGACACCAGGGTGGGGAGCAGGGGAAGCTGGCTGGGGATCAGCGAGGCTGGAGGAGATCTTTGGATGGGACAGGACCTCAAAAGCTGTACAAGAAATGATGTTCCTAAAAGACCCAAAACCTGAGGCTGTGCCTGGAGCTGTTGAAGTACTTGTAAGCGATGTAGGATCTGTACAAACTGAGGCTATGCAGCAGAGATGGTATTTGGGGAGGACACGTTAACAAGCTCCTGTCATCAGGCAGTGCTTGTACTGAAATACGATTAATTTAAACCAAATCATCGTGGTTCTTACTCCATCGACAAAATAAATCAGAGATTGCTGAGTAGCACAATTATTCCAGTCCCCTCCTTGCCTGGAAGAGTCACAAGCAATTGCGAATGGAAGACAGTAACTTCAAAATAAAAAATACTAACAGCCTCTGGCCGTGTCCTTGTGCAGAGTGATGGCTCTGCTGGCGCTTGCTGTCCCTCCGCAGGGAATTCAAGTTGACTTCACTGCTGCTATTTGACATTCTGCGAGTTTTATGATACCTGTTACCCTAAATGTAATGTTTGCAGAATTGCTTTGCTTATGCCTGGAACCTGGCAACAAATGGGTTTGGAAATACCAGACGTAAAGCATGGCATTTGGGGGATTGGCTGTGGATCACTGTGGAGTTCAGAGAGGGATGGGGCTGGCCTGGGCTGTGCCTGCTGGCCTCCTGTTTGCTGTCTGCCAGCCAAGCACTGCAGGACCAGTGGAAACTGGGAGTACTGGTGGGAGGGAGAAGTTGGGTCCCTGGGTGGGTTTGCTTGCAGAGGGACTGAAACAGTGCTTTAATGCAGGGGAAATCACCGTGAGTGGCAGGGATGGAGAAGAGGGTTAAATCCAGCATTTGCTGGAACATCTCTTTGCTCTTCTAGAGTGTGATTAAAAGCTAATAAAGATGGAGTGGGACCATCTCCCACTCACAGAGCTGGGGTGTTGGAAAAGCACCCCCCTGGAGGAACCTCAGCTCATCATCCAGCAGCCAGTTCTCGTTCCTGTGTGGAAGACTGATGTGGTATCCTTTGAGCTGTCTTACAGCAAGAGTTTCTGCAGGGAAGAGGTGGGATTGCTTCCTGCCAAGTGCAGCTGGGGCCATCAGAGTTCAGTGTTGACATCTGATGGGGGATGGCAGTGTAGCCAGCTCATTTGGCTGCCAGGATAATTAACGAGCTCAGTGATAGCTTTGTCTGTGCTGGTACTCTGCAGCTGTAGGTGGAAGTCATCCCGAAGTGCCTCCTCCCCAGGCACCCAGAGCCAACCTGTGCCAGCCRGTGCAGGGTGAGGGAGGGGCACAGGCTGGGAGAGTGGTGCCCACTCAGTGCCCACTCACTGCTCACTCACCTGCCCCTAGAGCAGCCTCCTGGGCCTGGGGAGAGCTGTGAGCCCCTAGTTATGGGAAGGAGCAAGGCAAGTCATCCTGCAGTCAGCTAAATATCCCTGGGTTTGCCTTTCTTAGCTTAATCTGGCCTTCTGCCTCACATGGGATTTCATCACATAGAATATTTGCTCTTTGTCCACCTACCCCACMGGATTTTTGTAGTCAGTTAAAAGCAACAATTAATTTTCCAGAACAGGTGTTAATGGATTCATCTTAGAATTAACAGTAACGAGAGTTCAAAGGTATCACTATGGAAACCCATTAGGCTTCACTAGGTCTCTTCCATTAAAGTACAGAGTCAAGGGAAGTAAACAAAATATTGGTTTTATAATAAGGGTACTGTATGTAAAAGTAAAACGATGCAAATTAATATCTTCAAAACCAGCAATTGAAAAACGTTTATGTAAAATCTTGACAGAAGTTACTTATCTTGCTATAATTGCCTTGGACAAATTCATCTCACAAGAAAACATCAAACTGTTGTATAATTGCACCCTAAATACCTCACTAAGTGGTAATATAGAGAGAAAAGCAGAGTGAAATAGCAAAGAGATTTTTATGCAGTGGTTTTTCTGCTTAAAAAGTTTGCAGGATAGTTTACTACATCACAATTAGCATACTGTAATTATGGATTTGGTCAAGGTATGGCAACACTGTGAGGAATTTTTTTCTTCATCGGGGTGTGCTGGTAATTGTTTAACACTGCAGCATTGAACACAACACATTTTTTAGTTATACATACATGTATATATATATATAAAATAATTTTCCATCCCTCTGAATCTTTCAGCTTTGGTTAGAATGTTTACAATATTTGAGTAAATGACTTAAAAATAGTGTAATCCTTAGCAGACCCCCCCGCCCCCCACCCTCGTGGCATCTGAGTACCACCATCACTGCATAGATCTGCAAATATTTACATATAATTCCATAATAGAATATAAATAGCAATATGGTACTTCTGGCTAAAGAAAACAAATTACCCCTTAGAATGAGGGGTGGGTGGGTGTGTATATATATTTATATATGATTTTTTAAAAAGTCATTCTAGTTTAGATTCTGTCCCATATCAARTAAGAAACAAAACATTTTTCAGTGAACTATTCTATAAACTAATTATATTATCCTAACTTATCAGAAGGAAGGGGTCTTTTTTTATCTTGAATTTTGGAAGAGGAGGACAAGTGAGAGCTTATATTACAGGGGCTAATTCTGTCTCCAGAGAAACCAGTGGAGTTAAGTGCATGAAAATAGCTTCCCAACGAGAGGAAGCCTCAGCTGGGGGGGCAGCAGGGGGACAAAGAGAGGCTTCTTCCTTCCTTCCTTTCTTCCTTCCCTCTTCTCCTTAACCTCGCTGTTGATATTTGCTTTTAATTAAGAGAACCTTGCATTAAGGGTATTTACACATGAAAAGGTGTTGAAATGCTGTTTGCTCATCGTCATTAAGTAATTAGCCTGAATTCATGAAAAGCATCATCAAGCGAAACCAGGGAGCGGAGTACTGAATGTACTTAATATTTCCAATCGATCCCGGTGTGCTGAGCCTCCCTGAAGAAGCTGCACTGCCGGTTTGGGGACACGCGGAGGGAGGGCTGTCCTGCTGCTGGGTGTGAGTGTGTGCCCATCCTGCCTGGGGCTGTGTGCCCATGTCTGTGTGCCCATCCTGCCTGGGGCTGTCTGTGTGCCCATCCTGCCTGGGGCTGTGTGTGTATCTGTGTGCCCATCCTGCCTGGGGCTGTGTG
>NW_026623603.1:227192-245588 GCF_030028575.1 Malurus melanocephalus
CATGTCTGTGTGCCCATCCTGCCTGGGGCTGTGTGTGTGTGTGTGTGTGTGTGCCCATCCTGCCTGGGGCTGTGTGTGTGTGTGTGTGTGTGTGCCCATCCTGCCTGGGGCTGTGTGCCCATGTCTGTGTGCCCCTGTGAACTGCTCCTTTCTGTGCCTGCTGTCCCTTTCAGCAAGCCAAGCTATGAATATGCACAGAGCCGAACTGTATTTCAAATAAATTCACCCCAATACACTGAAATTCCCATCTGAACCTTCGTTGCTCTTTTTTTTTCGGTTTGTTTGGTTTTCCCTCCCTTTCTTTACTGGAGTGAAACGATCAGAGGAGGAAAATCTTCCTCTGGKCTGCCCTTAAAGTGCCCGGAGCCAGCTGCAGTGTTTGGGATCCTCCAGCTGCAGTGGAACAGACAGAGCRCACGTCCCCTACAGATCCCTGTACAGACATCCAATATCATTCCCCTCGGACTGTTTTCAGTAGAAAAAGTAGAATATGGAGACTCAGGTATAAATGTTTACACACAGTCATATAATTACATAACATGAAACATTTTACATAGTTTGAGGTGAGCATCTCTTTAGACTTTTAAACATTAGGAGTGCAAGTTTAATGTCATCATTGCTTCTTTAACACTGAAAATATTATGGATTTATTTTTTAAAAAACTTAAAAATACTGCACCACTCCATAAACAATGTTTCCATTAAGTAGCTTGGAAAATTAGGCTTTATGTCAACATTTGTAAAAATTAGAATCTGATGAAGGTCCCTACAATTTTAAAATAGGTTACTTATCTGATTTACTTTGTGATGGGCTGTAGGTATTATACTTCACATTCTTTATAGGGCAGCTGCTGGCACTTGCACTGTCCATAACCATTGATGATGATGAAGGGTCCTTCGTGGGTGGGTTCATACTCGTTATAGGGTCCTTGGTCTGACATATTGGCCATATGCAGCCGCGTTTGGGATCGGAGCTGCCTGTGGTTTTGAATCATTGAGCACTGCCTAATTCTTCTTAGTGTGGGAGGGCAGCACTTCCTGGAGATGAACACTATAAAAATGATAAAAAAGAAAGAAAACAATAAAGCCATTGTTCCTGTAATTACCCTCTGAGTGAAGATGGCATTGTTTGGCTCRGGGAACTGTTCTTCGGTGGTAACGACCATGCCTGCCGTAGTTGGAATTTCTTTGTCTCCCACATGGAAATGAGAAGAGCTTATTCTTTTCGTGTACTCGGTGGTTGGAGCTGTGTACGGCGTCGTAGCCACRGGGGTGACAACAGTCGATAAATTCCAGCAAAGCTGAAAACCATACACTGCATCCAGAATATCCTCTCCCTGGGTGTGGTCGGGGCTGTGGCAGAGGATGGAGTGCTCCCACCGACCTTGGAAGCCACTCAACCATGTGGCCAAGGCGCAGATCTTTGAGCTGCATTCCCATAGATTGCCGGAGAGGCCCACGGTGGTGAGGGATGTCAGCGAGCTCAGGATCTTGGAATCCAGAGTGGTGAGCTTGTTGTTATCCATGAGGAGGGTTTTAAGGTTAGGCATAGTTTCAAAGACRGTGAGGTCGATGGCTTTGATTTCGTTTCCAGTCAAATCGAGCTTTGTTAAGGTGCCCCAGGTCCACTCCATCCCACATGTCAAGTTGCTAATTTTGTTCCACTGCAAGAAGAGCGTGTGCAGGCTGCTCAGCCGGAGGAAGTGAGCAAAATTAATCTTTGTCAGCTGGTTGTGCTCTAGGTGAAGCTCCCTCAGCTTGATTAATCCCGCAAATCCATTGCGAGCCAAACTTCGCAAGCGATTTGTGCTCAAATCCAGGAATTCCAGGCTACGACAGTCCCAGAACAGGCGGACCGGGATGGTCCGCAGGGAGTTGGATCGCAAGTGCAAGGTCTGTAGCTTGCGAAGGCCGTAGAAGAGCTCGGGGTGCAGAGAGGATAACTGATTAAAAGAGAGGTCCAAATTCTGCAGGTTAAGCAGCTGGCTAAAAGTTGTGTTTGGCAAATGAAAGATTTTGTTGGAACTTAAGACTAATTCCTTAAGTTTATACAGTCCTTGAAAAGAATCTTCTCTGACTGTTGCAATTTGATTATGATCTAAGTGAAGCCAAGTAAGTTGACTGAAGCTTGCAAATTGATCCCTTTCAAGTTCAGAAATATAATTGTGCCTCAGTGACAAACCTAGCGAGCCCTTTTCAGTGGTKTTTGGCACTGAGTGAAACCCCTGAGAGTCACAGTAAAAGAGCAGCTTCTCACAGCGACATTTTGGTGGACAAGCCATGCCCAAGGCAGGCAGCATTTTTAAAACCATACTCATTGCATATAGTGCTGCCAGCATACGAGCCCCTAATGGCCACTTGAAATGTAAGCCTGCAGAATATAATTTAGGAAAACAACAAGATAGGATAGCCTTATCAGTACACTTGGAACATCACGGTGGAAGATTTCACTGCAGATAACATTGCCATGCATTTCCAACAAGCTAATTCTAAATGCAAGAAACAACTTACTACGACAAACCGAATACTTGGACATTACACTTAGGAGGAGGCTTTATCTCAATTAAGGAGGGTTACAGTAGCACTATCGGAAAACATTTTTTTCATAAGGTTCAGTGCAGAGCAATCAGCTTTAGCATCTTAACTGCTCCTTTAAAGCAGAGCCGTCATTCATTATACAAGGAACAGAGAAACGCAGGAACTTACCCATTCTTTTGAGTACATTGGAGGGTGCATTCAGTCGTAGTTCGAGACTCAACGCCGTGAGTCTGTGAAAGGCTCTAATGTGAGACAGCCTTGAATAATTGACTGGGTTTAGTGTCCCTTGATATTAGTGCAAAATCCACGATGCTCTCTTGGAATATTCCTTTTGAAATTGCTGCCTTGATCTCCTCTGACAGGTCTGCAATTTTTGAATCTTAATACTAGTTTTCGTCCTCCGTGGCTGCTCAGCTGGTTAATTGAAGCTCACGTTTTCTTTTTCCGCAGCTGTGGCTTCCTTTAGTCCTAACTTGTTGATGGCAGATGGGTGGCTTATTGCTGAGAGAAGCTCCTGTAGTAGCATGAGTGCATTTACTGAAAAGCTTTTCAGGGAAGCGGTACAAGAATGGATTTGCTTATGCGCTGCGACCACACAGGGCTCTATATAGGCTGACGTCACCTGGTGRCGTTCCTTTTGTTTGGGTTTTCCAGAAGCTTTGCTGTTTTAAAGCATTGTGCTGCATACTGTGATCGTGTTAGAGACCACTGATGGAGGGGGGAAAATCCAGCGGCAGGAGTCCTTGGTCCCTGTGGTAGAAGGAGCAGGAGAGACTCGCAGCACCCTGCTCCCCCCCACGTCTGCGCCGGCTCTGCTCAGCCGGGGTTAAAAGCAGCGCAGAGCCGCGGGTGGAAGTACCTGAGTGCTGCCTGCTCCCACTTTGCTGCTAAATCTCCCTGCATGAAAAGAACTTTCAGATGCAAAATGCGCAGAGTTTGAATAGAGAATGCTGGTCAGCACCGGYTTTCGTGGAGGTGAGAGGGATTGGGCAGCTCAGAGCTCTGTGTGACAACTGTGTGCGCCCGTGGTCCCTGCAGAAGTGCAGGGAGCAGTGGTGGAGCTGGAGCTGGTGTATCAGGAAGTACAGCCCAGGAGCAGGGCACAGGAGTGAGCTTTTCAAGCCAGGAGAAATTTCTGGAAAAAGCCAAGCTTGTGTTAGGGCACAGGAAAGATTTAATTGGAATCCAGCTTGACAGTGTGCGGTTATGAAACTAGAAAATCTATTTTCTCCTCCCAAACGGTGGCTTTTGTACTTGCTTTTTCCTGGGCACTGGAGGGCAGGGAGGAAATGGTGTGGTTGGCATTCACAGCCGGGCTCACAGCGGTGTGAGGGTTTCTTTGTGGTCACCCGCTGTGTCCTGCTGCTGTGTGTCCCCTTGGGAAGGGGGACACGGCCTCCATGAGCCCCTGGCTGCCAGGTTGGGTGTGGGTATCCTGTGGGGTGTAGGGCTGCAGAGCTGTGCCCCTGCAGAGCTGTGTGTGCCCACACAGCGAGGAGGAGGACAGTGGACTCTGAAGCATGTTTGCTTCCTTTAAAGGTTCACTGCCCCATTATTCGAAGCAACCTCTTCTCCAGGACAGCTGGTACTGAAAGGTRAGTGACCAGGCAGGATTGACATTTTTAGAGGTTTTTAGGATGCATATGCAGGTAACGCCTTCACAGCCACTGGTTGTGACTCGATGTGGGAATGTTGGTTTCCCACTCCAGGCAGCTTGGATAAGCTTTTTTAAATTTTCACCTTGAGATATAAAGCAATAATGTAGTAGGAGGCACTTGAAAATGTTTGCTGTGTAGCAGCGAGGTATCACCTCCAACCTCCGAGATTTGGAATGAGCTGAGAATAACAAACTTCACATATAGATGGAGCAYGATGAATTGTGTCAAAAGAAGGTTTTAAAATAAAATGGTCACTTACCTTTGTCATTAAGTGTTGCTTCCTTGCTTTGCTTCCTTGGAGGTACTTGCTGAAATTAAGACCTGCTTGTTTCCTGCCTGCACCTCCCTTGGCTGTCCTGAGGTGGAAAGGTAACCCTGCCTCTGCTGCTCCCTTTCTGGGATGGACACAAGCAAGGGGAGCACTGAGTGGGAAGTAATGGGATGGAGATGGTGAACTCTTTAAAAACACACAAGAAGAAAACCTCAAAAATTCCCCATAAAGCTAAAGCAAAACAAATAAACCCTACCCTGAATCCATCAGGAGAATAACTGTCTTTAATGATCAAGCAAATTAGGAAATGTTAGATAAATTTCTTAGATTGCTCTGCCATAGTAAATGTTTCTACATTTGCTCCAGGGTGAAAGAAATACATGCAAAGAAATTACATAAACCTATTTAAGGAGTTTTCTTCTTGTTTAATGCTCAGTGTACCAAGAGCTCAGCTGCCAGCTGTCCRATGGAACCGCGGCTCCGCAGCACCTGCGGACGGTCCTTGGAGCAGCTCTGTGCTGCACCCTGATCTGAAGTGYTGCTTTGAATTCTAATAACATTTCAATATGTTACCATAACATGCAACAACAGCATTCTGAGGGGTATGATTTGAGATCAGCTGTTAGCCTTCCCCAGTGCTGCCTCTTGTGCTCTCATCYGGAGATTGAAATTAGGTATCGTTGGAAACGTTTTGCTTTTTTGCATCAATATCTGCTGGTAGGTTCCTCCCACAGTAAGATTGTGTAATTTGGCACAGAGTTAAGAGTTAATGTTCAAAGACGGTGAGTTGCTCCTTTCCATTCTTTGGCCCTTAACCAAACAAGGGCTATTTAGCACCTTGCCAGCRAGTTTCCTGTTTAGGAAACTGTTAACGCGAACTTTATGAGCACTTTTCTTAGCAAAGTGTGTTTATATGTGCACTTGMTGTGAAATAACAGTTATTGCCACAAGTGTGCATCTGAGTCTCCTAAGTCTAGAACACTGCAGTAGCATTCACATTGTTCCTTGGGAGCTGCCTGGGGTGTCAAGGTGTAATAGGCTGGGAAAAAACGCCCAGAAAACTCAYGGAAATGCATTTCTTCTGAGACTGAAAACTCATTGCCTGGTGAGGAAAGCCACATCTGATGCCATCTGGGCACTTCTGCCACAGCGGGAGCTTTATGGCAGCCTGAACCCTCACATGTAGCGTGGACAGGGAAATTAGCAGGAATAAGCTTGCCAGGACCAGATAACCCTTTTGGGGGCTTCTCACTTAGCCCACTCCTGGAGCAGCAGCACAACTGGTTTTCCTGCTAAACCCATGTGCTGGGAAAGTAGAATTGCACCCTGAGGCGAGCCTTGTCATTTAGTTAGGCTGACATCTTGTGGAAGCCTTCCTAGTGTATTAAGAACAACATATAAGCTAATTTTATTTGATGCAGATGTGGGGGCCGTGTGACTTCGCTGTGCTGGGGGCCTGGAGGGTGCAAACCCTGGAGCTGCAGGTGAGACTGCAGCACCCAGGACATGGAGCCACCTGGGTGGCACTGCACAGGCAGCCAGCTCCCCCTCTACCTGCAGGAAGGGCTGTGGGAGCTATTGCTGGTTGTAAGCAGCTTGGGGACCACGGCAGTATTTGCTGCTTTTTGGTCAGAAGGTTGTTTTGTGCTGTGTCACRGGGCTCGGAGGCCGGAGCTGAGCGGGGCCGTGTGGCTGAAGCGTCACCGTGCACACTTGGTCACTGTGCTGCCATGAGCTGGGGTGGCACTGAGCCCTGGGAAGGGCACACATGAGACCAGGGCATGGTCGAGGTGATCCAGCAGCAGTGATGTGCCCAGTGCTTCAGGCCAGCTGGAGAGYCCTTTGGGGAGGGCACTGGGGGAATGGGACAAGGCATTGTAGGTCAGGTATCCTTGTCTTCCTAGGAGCAAAGGGTGTGTGTGGTGGCATGGTGTGGTGGCTGTCACCTCCCTGTCTGGCAGCTCCCTGCACGTGCTTGCACATTCTAATTGCTCCTTGTACCAGGGTGAGTGCAGGAGCCATCCTTGTCCTCTCCATGGTGCAGCCTGGCCGTGGGGAGGGATGTCAGGGTGGCAATGCTGTGGCACTGCCAGCTTGGCAGGAGGGACAGTGCAGGCAGCTTTATTGTCACTCAGGTTCTTGCTGAGCCCTGGATGATGCCATGCAGCCCYTGCTGAGTTGTGGGCTGGCTGTGGGGGCTCCTTCCTGCAGCAAACCAGGGGACAGTCCCACCTCCTGCCCTGGCAGAGCTTGGTTGTGAAAACATTGCTGGGATTTGTGTGGGTCACACTTCACTGCTCACACTGTCTGGCCTTGAATCAGCACTGTCCTGTCTGGAATTTGTTGGCAGCCCTGCTGTCACAGTGATGGARGGCTATGGGTGGTTATCCCTGTGGAATTAGAATGGGTGGCAAGGCAAAACCAAGCATGGGRCAGAATGCACCTGGGCACTGATGTCCTGCCTCCCCTGGCAGCAGAGCTCAGAGGTGGCACAGGGACATACCASTGGATGCCCACAGGAAGGTGTGCCACTCACTCATTTGTCACTAATTCAACACCCATCATTAATCAGGATGCTGCCCAGAACACAATTCCCAACCTGAAGCAGAAACCTCTCTGCCAACCATCCTTTGTGGGTGATGGTGTGGGGGTGGTAGGTGGGGCAATGGTGGCTCTCAGCAGTGGCACATCTGGCACACATCTGGGTGCTGATTTGGGGAGGAGGAATGCTGGGATCTGCAGGGATGGTGTGAGKTGGTGCTGAGCAGGAGGCACTACCTCCCTCAACAGCTCTGTGGGCTCAGTTTAACCCAAGCTCAGGATGAACCTTTAAGATCAACAACAGATGTTTGTGATATTTAACTACAAAAACATATCATCAAGCTGCTGGTTACAGCACAGACCATGCTCTGCTGGTCCTGTGGAATGCGTTACCACCACTGTCTGTACCTTTGTAATTCGGTTGGGATTAGAATTTAACCTCTGTAGCTACAGGAAAATCTTGGGTCTGTCTTTTGGGTGTCTGAATTCAGATGGCACACCTAGAGTAGGAATTATCTGTGATGAAGATGGTGATTCCACTCCCCTCTCTGTACACAAATGCCCTTTCTTTGCTTTGAGCATTGAAAGAAGTCCTGCAGGGGATGGTGGTGTGAGCTGGGAGTGCAGGGATGCCACAGGGAGTGTTTGTGTTCTCCAAGCAGGGCAGCAATGGTAAGGGAAGAGAGAGATTGAGGGGGTGGGGGAAATGAGCAATTTTTTAACATCAGTGCTATCCTCTTCAATAAAGATCTGATTTAATTTAAAGTAAATTTGCACCGTGGCTAAATTTATTATCTATGAGACTGGACAGAGTTGGGATATCACAGTGCAGAATGATTGACATGGTCATCATGACCCTATTAAATCTACTGAATCTATTAGCTGCTCACTGACTGCARGGCTTGTGATTCCCTCAGCAGTTTTGTGCTGAATGTCTAAAAATCTATTAGAAATCTGAATATTTGGGCTTCACTCTTGTGAGCCCTCYTAATGCTGTGGATAGCAGGAGCTGATAACTGGGCTGCCTTGTGCTGCTGGGTCATTAGCTGGCTCCTCATTGAAGGTTCACACCAGGCATGAGAACCAGTTTTTAATGGTAAGACTAATTGGTTAGTGGAACAAATTATCCAGAAGTGCTAAACTGGCACTTGGAGCCTTTAAAACATGATTTATTACTTGAGAGAGGGAGACTAGCTCAAGCAGGACTTTCGAGGTGGAACCAATGGGTAAAATTCCCGAGGTGTGGGGGAGCCTGGACAAAGTGATGGTGTTGTGGTCAGGGATGATTTTCAGTGTGTTTCTGTGCCTGGGAGGGTTCCTACTGCCACAGAGTGGGCAGGTCTTCACGTGTTCCGCCAGGTCCTGATGGGGTTTGGCTGGCTCCACAGTGTTTATGGGGCAGGGAAACACAGTATTTGTGATGCAAGGGAAAAAAAAGGTCAAGAAACTTCTGTTGGGCAAACCTTGACATTGTTGTCTCCAGGACTTTGGTGAGAATTGGCTGGGATGATTTTAGATGTCAGTGGGAGCAGGGTGTCTGTAGCCACTGAGGTGTCCTGGGTCTGTCCTGTCCTGTCCCTCTCAGCCCTAACAAAGGAACCCAATTAGTAGCTTTGTGTGCTAAATCACCACAGCTGAATGAGCAGGGTGCTTTATCCTGCAGCCTTCGAAGGAAATTCTGCTCACRCTTTTGACAAGCTTCTGTGCTAAAAATTCTGAGTGTCAAAAACTTGGAAATAAATAAACTGGAGCTGCCTTCCCAGAGTCTTGTGGGGTTGGATTGTCCAGCTCCTTCTATGCTAGGACATGGTGTAGTTTCACAGGACCAGATCAGCAGTGGGAAATCAGTGCTGCTCAGGCTGTAATGTGCTTTCTAGGGTGTTTTGCAGAGTGGTTTCAATGAACTGAATGTCCATTAGTGGAGGCCATCTCTTGGTTTTCCTCTCATCCAGAAAGCATCTGGAGCTGTGCACCGAGGCTGTTGTGGTCTCTGAAGCCAGGGACAGCAAAGTGGAACTGATGGGTGGCCTCACCTCAAATGCCTGCTGCTGCTTCTTGTTAAAATGRTAATGTGGGAGCACCCAGGGAGAAGTAAAATGGCACTTCTTGGAACAGCTGAGTATTTGGCTTTGTGCATAATAGATGAGTGTGTATCTTAGATCCAAACAGATTGCTGGGATGGCCCCCAGGTSTGTGGTGTGGGGAGGATGCTGTGGGGTCACTAAAGCAGTCCCGTTGCCATGGGTAAAGGGGTGTGAATAAGCAGTGGATTAGTGTCTCGGAGCAGCTTGGGGCTGGAGCAGTGTGTGCTGGCACCTTTGGGATCACTGTGTCCCCGGGGTGCCAGCACTGCCCGCTGCCACAGGCGTGCCAGGAACAAAGCCATYGATCAGCGAGTCTTGTCTGTCATATCCTGAGCAGGGGAGCACAAACTGTTGGGTAAATCAGTGCATTCATCTTCACTTTATTTAGAGCCTTCAGCTTTGATTTTGGAATGTAGAGCGAAGAATGGACCAGCACCGGGGCTGCCGAGGGCGGTGGCGGCATCACAGCGAGCTCCTGGCTTTAGCCCCAGTCACTTTTCAGTTACCTTTTGTGATGAGAATCAAATAACTCGATCACGGTGGTGACAAATCTTCAATAATTCATTACTCTAGAATGACACTACAACATCCTAATTCCCTCCCCCCCCCATTTTTTATTTCTGCTCTTGAGTGGACTTGATGTTTTACATTCAAGGCTGTTCATCCAGATATTTCACACCCGCCTGTCACCTGGAGAACTGATACGTGGCATCCCCTCACTGCAGCACTGCTAAATGCTTTTTCTTCTCAACTGGATAATTATATTGATTGTGGCTTAGGACTTTAGAAATTGGATTGTGGTTGCATAAAGTGTGTTTTGAAACCCTGATATAAGCTRTATTATACAGAAAAAACTCCCAGGAAAACCAGACCACCACCATTGTCTTCTCTAACTCTTCATTTGATACAAATGAGGCTGATTTTGACCCAGTGTCTGATGGAAAAGGGAAGCTGCCCTTGCTGCCTGGCCCTTTGCTCTCTCTAACAACAGGGCTCACACAAAATGTGCTGCATCAAACCTTGGCAGCTCCCCATGGATGGGCCTGGAGACTCACTTGAAATGTGGAATTTCTTACCCAACAAATGGTTTATAAGGATTTGACTTTTGATTCTGGGCTTTTGGCTGCCTGCTCACAAGCAGTGTTGTGTGATCCCTGGGGATGGGATGTGGAGAGAGCAGTGACTGCCTTATCAGGGAGGTGGAGACTGCTGCCAGCGTGCATAATTACTTTATAAACCTAAAAAATAGAAAAAGAATCTGACAGTGCACTTCAAATGAGTAATTGTGGTTGTACTTTGAATACCTGTTTACCTCTGTGTCTGCTGTTTTTCAGGCTGGACGCAAGGAAAGAAGTGATGCCCTGAACTCTGCGATTGATAAAATGACCAAAAAGACCAGAGACTTACGTAGGCAGGTAATGAATGCGCTACAGGTGGGGCTGGCTGGGACAAATGAGTGCCCTGCTTCATGGCTGCCCTCTTGGAAATGTTCTCTGGGGATTTGTTTCTCAAGGCCAGTGGCTTTGCTGGCCTGCTTTCAGAGAATTAAAAACCAGAAGCTTCCAGTGTGTGGCTGAGAGGGAAGCATGGGGTGGGAATGTAATTCCTGTAAAACTCTTGATAAAGATGTTGGAGTCTTGATCATCCTCATGGCAAGAGAGATAAAAAAACACAACCAAAAACCCCCCCAAAACAACTACCACTTTATAGATTTTGAAGATAATCAGTGATGTTTTATAATGCTGGAGGTGTTCATCATAACCTGTTTTATTTAAGAACTATATTTATGTAGTGTCAGCCTTCTGTCTGTTTGGTTTTAAAGCAAATAAATATATTCCTATTTTCAAGTAAGTGAGAATATGGATCAGGTTTGTTGAAAAATGTTTTTATTCTAGCAGAGAAATAAAAAAGTTAAATCAGTGTGTTGTTTAATCAGCTGAGGGAAAGCAGCAAATTTACTCAGACAAAACCAATATGAGCTGCTAAATCAATATTTGTGGCCAAACTGGTGACTTGTACTTCTATAACTAATCCATTTTTTAAGGAGATTTAATTTAAATTGAAGCAAAAAGTGTGTAGACAAGACTTATGCAGGGAAAGCCTTGGTCACACGAAGGAAAACGGATCAATGACAAAAGTAGTTTCAGCTTTACGTATTAATACAGTAAGAGGGAAACAGCAGTGAAACACTACTGAAGAATAACTCATTCTTTTATTTTTATTTTAGCTCCGCAAAGCTGTTATGGACCATGTTTCAGACTCTTTTCTGGAAACAAATGTTCCTCTTTTAGTATTGATTGAAGCTGCCAAGAATGGGAATGAAAAAGAAGTTAAAGAATATGCCCAGGTTTTCCGTGAACATGCCAACAAATTGATTGAGGTAAGATGGTACAAATTAAAATTTAATTATTGCTAGTTAAATTAAGTCAAGACTAGGCAAAACAGGTTTTTCAATTCTGTTGAAGCACATAGCAAATTCTGTAATAAATTTCCTTTTAAAATTTTATTTGAATGAATTTAAACATAATTTAATATTTCAATAATTTAAAATGCAAGCTTATCAAAAGGAGCTGTTAAATAACCTGTGTAGTTTTGGATATTACAATGTGAGTGTATGGTAAAGGTCTTGTTACTTGGAGGTGGTCATTTGGAGTAAGGAAGACCATGGCAAGATTGTTCTGCTGGACAGTTTGACTCATTACTTTGAAGCCTGGAGGGTTTTTCTTTCCAGTAAAATCCCACTGAACATAAATAGGCCTTTTTTGTGAAGGCTTTTAGGATGAAAACCTGTTTGTGTGTGTGCAAAGAGCAACAAAACACTTGGAAGCACGACTGATCYCTGCCACCCCTTTGCAATGAAATGCCAAAGGCTCTCCAGCTGGTGGAACTGCAGAGCAGAGCTCTCACTGGGGGAAATTCCAGGTTAAATGGGACCAACCTGTCATAACTGGAATCCCAGGTTAAATGGGACCAATCTGTCATAACTGGAATCCCAGGTTTAATGGGAACAACCTGTCTTAACTGGAATCCAAGGATGGTTGAGGTTGGAAAAGCTCTCCAGGACCATCGAGTCCAGGCTGTGCCTGATGCCCACCGTGTCCCCAGCCCAGAGCACTCAGTGCCACCTCCAGCCCTTCCTTGGGCACCTCCMGGGATGGGCACTCCAAACCTCCCTGGGCAGCCCCTGCCAAGGCCTGACCACCCTTTCCATGGGGAAATTCCTGCTGATGTCCCCCCTGCCCCTCCCCTGGCCCAGCTTGAGGCCATTTCCTCTTGTCCTCTCACTCGATACCTGGGAGAAGAGGTGACCCTCACCTGGCTGTCCCCTCCTGTCAGGGAGTTGCATTGGGGGTCATCAGTGCACTGTTGGAGGGAGCAGATCCCAAAGGAGGTGTTTGCAGAGAGCAGCAGTCCATGCCCTGGGTTCATGGATGAACCTCGGGATCCTCGGCCCCTTGCCACCGCCTTCGCGTGAGAGTTCAGTGCCRGCTGATGCTAAATGGCAAGGAACAAACAGCTATAGGTATTGTTGAGGAAACATGCCACTAGGAATAAGCTTCAAAAGCTTCTCCTGTGCTCTTCCGTGCTTTGAGGCGCCGGCTGGTCGTGCTTAACCTCGGCAGCTCCCCAGGAACAGTCCCAGGCTGCTTCGTGTGGTTTTGCTCTCTCGGCGTCGCTGTGTTTGGTGATGGAGCCCATGTGTCTCTCAGGCTCATGGGGAGTACTCTTGCACAGCTGGGCTGAGTGTAATTGTTCAAGAATAAGACTGATMAGACATCAATAAAAGTAGTTCCTGATTTGCACAATATACTTTTATAGGGTTCTGAGTGCACTTTGCAGCTGCCCTATAGTCTGGGGTACATGAAGCTTGTCCAGCTCTTCAGAGCTGCWGTCTGTGTGATGAAGATCTGTGATTCTTTGAATGCATCCATTTTTCTCTTTTGGCTTGTCATGTTTCAGCTTCAATGCCCATTCTCCTAGAGTTGCAAAGTTATTCTAATCTAAATTTTAAGTAACTGACGTTCTGCAAAGCAGCATGTGGAAGGAAGGCAGTGCTGCTGTTGCCTGCCTTGGCAGCAGGATACAGCCTTGGGAACACTTTGAAGTGGGTTTGGTCTAAAGCCTCCCTTCTTCATGTTGCAAGCCTGATTTATCTAGAAAATTATTTTTAGGGCTTGTTTACAGGAGAAGTTGAATGGTGTAACAATAGCAGTGCCTGTTCTGCCAGAGCTCTGCTACCTCCTCAGTGGGTGCGTGGTGTCCACACACTGAGTTTATTGGCACAATTACAGAGGGATAATTATGCTGCTCTGGCCCTGAGCTTCTCCCCAGCCCTTGTCAGGTGAGCCCTCTCTCCCCATCCCCTCAGGAGCCATGTGCCACTGGAGCAGCCACGGTTCCATCCTCTCTGACACCAGCCCTACCTGGTGTGCAAATGCCAAGCTGCAAAGGAGTTTTCCAGAGCCTCTGTACAGCCAGACACTCTTGTCTTCCAAGGACTATTCCCCTGAAAGTAGACATTCAGCAATATTTTTGACTGACATCAAAAGGTTCTGCTAAAATGATATGCTGCTGCAACAGCTTTTTGAAGGCTTGGTTATTGCTTTTGCTGTCTGAAATGTAACTGTAGTTGTGGAGTAGCATGATCTAGATGGTTTATGAACCTCTTCCCTGAATGGAGATGGATTAATGTGTACACTTAGCTTTGACAGAAAGGAATAATGCTTCTGCAGAGCCCTGGTCCCGAGGGGCAGCAGAGCCACTGGAGTTGTGTGAGATGTCAGACTCACTGTGCAGGAAGATGGGTTGGGGTGTGTTGCAGTTAAAATGTCTTGGTGTGTCTGTGCCAGAATGGAGAAGGATGTTTGCAAGCTGCCATATGATTCTGCTCTTGGGCAGGAAACTCAGGAGAAACAATAAAAGGTTGTGTAAGAGCAGAGCAGAAGGTGTTTTGCCTGCTGAGATGGGAAGTGATTACATCCACCGGCTTTCAGGGGAGGTGGGTGTGCAGGGTGCTTATCAGAACTGCCCTCACAAGGGCTACTGAGTGGCCCAAGCCATCAAATGTGCCAAAACAGCWGCAGCGGGAATGGAGCTGTGATTCTCATGCCCTGACTGACAGGCTCCTGGGCTTTGGGTGGAGAGGGGAGCATGTCCTCCCTTCARTGCTGAGCGAGAGCAGGAAATGTGCAGGAGATTCCTGAGCTGCCCTGGGGAGCTCAGCACATGCCACTGAATTGGTGAGAGGGTTTGCACCTTGGGTTTAGTACCCCCTTGTCTGTGGGCTGGAGGAGTCAGTGAACCAGTCCCTGAGAGATGTATAATGAGATAGATCTATTATATTTTATTTTTATATGCTAAACAGTTGCAGGTGCTGGCTGGACAGGAGTAKCAGTGCTGGTTCTGCCCTGGCCTATCACAGGGACTTCTTGCTCCTGCAGTGTGAGCTGTTTATGGGCCCTCCAAGTACCCATAAAGAGATACAAGCACAGGGTTTGGGTAATTTCATTTTGAAATGTCCCCTTCTTGGCAGCAGAGCSAAGCCTGCTTTTGTGGTTCCTAACTTCTAGGAAGCCAAATTTGACCAAAAGGTGCAATAACCACAAAAATCTGATTTGCCTGCTGAGTCTGTGTCTTCTACAGAACCCATACCAAGAGCATCCCAAAGGGGTCCCACCTAATTTGTTTCCCACGTAGTAAAATCCCAACCCTTTTRTGCTTTTTGAAAACGAAGTAACAGTGAAAGAGTAGAATGAGCCTTGTCTCAGTTGAATAATACATTTCAAAGATAGCTTTCAAAATTGCTCTGTGCTAACAGACCATTAACTCTGTCTGGATTTGGTTAAAGGACTTTAATTCAGGGATTGAGAAGCCAATTTAAACATAACACACAAGAATAACAGAAAAGACAGCATTTTGGGAGCCAGCGTAACAAAAACTTAAATTCACTTATAAACTATGGAAGTCTTCCCAATGTGCAGATTGTGAACTGCTTTCTCCATTCCAATGGTTTTCCCACTGGCTGAGGTAGCCTTGGCTCTCCAGCCTCTGCCTTTTCTGGTGAGGAAGGACAGCTTGGCACTGGCACCTTTGGAGTGCCAGTTCCTCCCAGCAGAGACTGTCCTGCAGTCTGCTCTACCCGGTGATGTCACTGAGTACCACGCTGGCTCTTTGTCCCTCCCAGCCTTTGAAGATGTTTGTGCTCAGCTGCCTTTGTGCTGCTCCCCGGGGATGCTCCAGGCTGCTCTTGCAAAGGGAAAAAGCCAGACATGTTAAACAGAAACCTTTGCTACGCTGTTGAATGCTTTAGAAAAATAAAAATTAGCTTGTCAATTTGTCACTGTTTACGCTGTGACACAATGTAACACTGTGTCGTTTTAATGGAAAAGTTTTTCAGACATTAAGAAATGGGGAAGTAAAAGGTAAATTAGGACAAAAGTCCAGGTTAAAATCCTCCAGTTTGCTTGCTGAAGAGTATTTTGGAGAATCTTTTTGAAGTTTGTAATTCCTTAAAAAGAACAAATAAGCTCCTCTTTCTCTGGAACCCACTACCCCTGTGTCAAATGTTTTTCTCAACTTAAATTTTATTTATAAGTCCTTTTCTCAGAGAAATATTGGTAAGATCAAGGAGGCAAAAGTTCTCAATGGTGTTTCATAAGCATTGATTTTTTTCTAATTGCTTTAATTTATCTGAAAAGACTGCTCTGTGCCTTTTTTTAATGCACTGGGTTGCATCYTGCATATGGAGTGATGATTTTCTCATTTTCAGTGAAACCCATGAACAGATGCAGACGGCAAATTTATTTGCTCGGAAAGAATCACATTTGGGCGCTTGCAGCTCCATAAGCTTTCTGTAGCCTCTTGCTCTGACATTTCCCCCTTCTGTTGCCCTCAYTGTCTAGCCCGATGTCCTGGAGTCATTCTTCAGATCTCAATCTAAAAATACCCCTCTCCCAAWGCCTGAAGCCTTGCACACTTGCCACATTTTTCTTGCAATTATCCTGATTTGCTCAGACTCACAGCCTGTATGTTCTTCGGAGAGCCTTAACAGCTGCAGGTTTTTCACATGTGAAAGGCTTTTAAAAAATGTGACGTGGATAAAACATAGCTTGGATTTAAAATAAAAACTGGCTTTTGGATTGGAGGCGTGGTGAAGGTTTTGGAAAGCTGAGGTTTGGCTGTCCCCTGTTCAYGAGATGTGACTTACCTGGCCATGGCCAGTTCCCATTTATTGCATGCAAAGCATGGAATGGAAGAATCCAGCAGATCCAGAAGTTAATGTGCTCTGACAAGATTATCCTTTGTGTCTATCAGCCAACTGATTTCCAGAGTTTCTACAGAATGTTTCAAACCAGCATCTTGGGAGGTCGGAGTGGACTGGCTCTGGTCCTGTTTTACATCTCTCCATCCTGCCTGTCATGGGGTGCTGAGGATCAGCCAGTGCTGCCAGGCAAGGATGAGCTTCCTGGGCATCAGTGCAGACAAGCCCTTGGCACCCAGCTCAGATATTGACTTGGAGTGTTTGTCTGAATTTTATTAATGTCTCAAAAGCCAGCATTTTCCAGACTAGGGTCATTACCAGGGTATCTCAGCACCTCTTTTTCCAGTATTCTCATTTACAGAGGGGAAAAAAATCTGCCAACTCAGGTTTGTCTTTTATTGCTTTTATTTTTAATGTAATTTTGTATTGCAAGGGAAATGTCCTTGCACTGTGGTCTGGTGAAGAGAGACAGAGTTATTTCCCTTTTAAAATGGAGACCAAAATGGGCAAAATGTCTCTTCCAAAGTACAAGCACATTTTCTGTAATTTGTCTATAGATAGCCTTGGCAGCAATTTAAAACTAATGTCTTCAGTAAATGACCAGTGTAACTCTAATGTGCCCTCTAAAGTCTGACACTCTTCAACAGCTGATGCACTTTCCTTGTAAGTTCATTTTATTAGTCAACTAATTCATAAATAAATTAAATTCTGCTCRTAGAACATGCTTTCCTTACATTCATAATCAGGAAAGCAGGAAAGTCTCAGCAGAAAAATGTTCCTACATTTTTCAACAAAACTGGATATACAAATTTAATACATCATACATAAGTAAAGGCAAGTGACCTTTTAATAGGATAACTTCTGTTCCTGTAAGGTTATTTTTTTAGGCCAACCTTCTAATGCTACACCAAATAATGTATGAAAGGGTCTGTAGGATGCTGGTAGAGTTTAAAAATCATGTTAGAAGAGGAATAAGAGACTTCAGGATAATCTTTCTGTCCAGATTTTGTTGTAAGGGCACGTGGGGAAGCAGGGCCATGACAGTGAAACCGATGGGAGAGATTAAGGGATTGAATCCTCACAAACCTGAGCAGCAATTGGGCTGTTTGAGATAATAACAATGTGAGAAATTACAATTTCTCCCATTGGAAATCCTCTTGGTTTGCTGCTGCCACGTGGAGGAAAGGCATTTGTGCCACACCTCAGCCACAGGGACAGTCACCTTGCTGTGTGACTGCTGGGAGGGAAGGGCTTGCTCTGTGCACACCTGGGCCAGGGGACATGGGGAGAGGTGTAGAATTGGGAGGTGAATGAGTTTAGGGTTTGGAAAACATTCATGTGCTGTTATTCCACTAGAAACTGCCCTGTGTTCCTTTTTCCTTTGGAAACAAGCTTTTGCGGAAAGGGAAATGTGAAAAAGAGGTCGGGAAGTGTGAGAACAGTTGGGTTTAGGTGGTGTTGACATGATGTCTTCAGAGGCAGCTGAAAAGCAATAGAATCCTTTTATTTCCCAGATATTTGAGWCTTAATTCCAACAGCATTTTTAAGCAGCTTTTTGGGTAAAGTTTTTATAGATGTGGCATAAACGTTTTAATTCTTGATATTTAACTAAAAGCCTTGATGCATGTCTGGATTTTCATCATCTTAGTCATTAGCAATATTGGATTATTAGTCATGTCATGTCATCAAGGAGTTGCCTGAAATGTGTGTAGAGCTCTTTACTGACACTGTTTTGTCGTTGTCTCCAGGAGCACAGTGTACTGACAATTACAGTTACACTGCCACGAACAGTTGTCTGAATCACCAAAAACTGGTTTGAGCAGCTAATAATAGGCACCAAGTTGGAAGCCTTTAGTCAGATCAGAAGGCAGCATGTTCTGAGTGATGAGCAAACTGAGATGGGAAAGAAGGACAATTTCACAGCAACCCAGATGGGTTTGGGCTGGGAGGGGACTTAAAGCTCATCCCATTCCACCCCTGCCATGGCAGGGACACCTTCCACCATTCCAGGGTTCTTCTGCCTGGCCTTGGGCACTGCCAGGGA
>NW_026623603.1:245793-249465 GCF_030028575.1 Malurus melanocephalus
CAGAGCCTTCTCTTCTCCAGGCTGAGCACCCCCAGCTCTCCCAGTCTGTCTTGCTTTCCACTTTGATAAACACAGAGACATTTTTGGATAAGGATAATTATTTGGATACTGTCCAAATACCACTACTAGAAACATTTTTATTTTAAGGGAAGGTATTTGTGTTGCTAAGAAGCATCTCAGATGAGGGTTTGCTTTGAAGGTTTCAGCTGAAGCTGAGCTCTCCATCACACACCAGTGGTGCCATCRTTGTCGTTGTGGCTCAGATGGACTTGTGTAACTGATGTGGTTTGTGATTATAACAACATTTTAACACTTTAGCTTGTTTGTCTGAGGGAGGAACAGTCCCTGTGCCAACAGTTACATCTGCTACCACAGCTGCATCGAGGAGGGGCACCGTGCCCACGTCGCACACTGGCGTTCCTGTGGCAGCCCTACTTTCCCTCAGGTCTGGAGAGAGGATCATCCACCAGTCTGAAAATTAAGATATTGCTGCACTTCCCTTCTGTGGGAGTGGTTTGCACTGTAGATGTATGAATTCCCCTCAAACACTTCTCCTCTCTCTTTGATTGAAAGCCTTTCCTGTTTGCAAGGGAGCAGTTCCCTCCCTGCTGCCCTTGCTGTGCAGTGAACGGAGCCTGGTTTGTCCTGGTGCACAAACTCTGGGATTGCCCAGCTGGCTCAAAAATGTCCCTTCTCTCTGCAACCTTGGCAACAYCTGGGTTGCTCTCTGTTGGGGAAGGACATTTCATCAGGGTGTGGAAGGAGCTCACCAGTGTGGAGCAGAGCTTTGGCAGGACAGCTGTGCCTGGAATGGCACCAGAGAGCTGGAGAGGTGTTTGGAGACCGCTCTGGACAGGGTGGGAGGCAAGTGCAAAGCTGAATTCCTGAACTGGAATTTTAGACCCACAGATACAGCTGGAAGTGTGGAAGCATTAAGATTTATTCCCAAACAAAAGGTGGTTAGCCATGAAAATACTAAATGATTGCTTCCATATAACAGGGAGCAGAAGGTACACAATACATTTATTTTTATGCTGTTATATTATTTACAAGAGCATGAAGAGACAGAGCAAGGGAGACTGGCTTCCTACTGCCAAAGAGCAGGGTTGGATGGGATTTGGGCAAGAAATTCCTCCMTGTGAGAGGGTGAGGCCCTGGCACAGGGTGCCCAGAGAAGCTGTGGCTGCCCCYGGATCCCTGGSAGTGCCCAAGGCCAGGCTGGACATTGGGGCTGGGAGCAGCCTGGGACAGTGGAAGRTGTCCCWGCCCATGGCAGGGGGTGGAATGGGATGAATTTTAAGGTCCTTCCCAGCCTGAAACATTATGGGCTTCTGTGATATTGTCTCTGATCCCTTTTTCTTGCCTGTTGAAATAAAAACCCTGTATCCTCCATTTCTCCTTGTCCAAAACTTTGAATCAAAAATGCCAGTCCTTTGCTTGCCAGTTTGTTCCATCCAGCTGAAACTTTCCCTCCGTGTGTTTATAACCAGACTTGAAATTAAAACTGTTCCCATCTTCGTGTGAGGCTGAAAGCTCTGGAAATAGSAGTTCCCTCATGTTAGTCCTTCGTTCCCCCCGGTGCTTTATGGCTGGAGTTTGTCTGTATGTGCCTTGTTTTATTCAAAGACTTTTGCTATTTTCAGTTAATACTTTGGGATTCTGTTGCCCACAACAAGCTCTTGCAGGGTACCTTGTGTGGAGCTGCAGCTACACACAGCTACTTCAGTGTTATAAAATCACAAAGCAGTTGACAAGGGTGACTCTCTGCGCAGTCCCAGTGGATTTGATCCCAAGTCCTCCTGCATTAAAAAAGKGGAACTGTTCTGTACAATTCCTAGTTTGTGTAATTCCTGCCTAGTGTAATTCCTCTGCCTCTGCAAAATGAAGGTTTGGAGGGTTAGAGCTGGAACACATCTATAACTGTAACACTTCTCCCTCATGCAGTGCCTGTTAAAAWGCTCAGATTTGTCTGGAATATTGAGTGCTGTGTACAGGTGAATAAATAAATGTATGGACTTAGTGAATAATGAAAGCCTTTCTGGAGAGGGATGGAGATTACATAATCGACACATCTCTTCTGCGAGTCCTCAGTTGCCATTAGTTTTGCCAGAGCAGTTGTTTCTGCAAATAAATTAATTTTCTGAGCTTTGACCAGCGTGAAGGGAATCGGACAGGTTTTTTTTAATATGGAGGAGGAAGAAATTAGCTGTGCTGTATTTGAATTTTGTGAGACTATCAGGTACACTTTTCTTTAGCAAATCCCTAGGAGAAAAATGTTCAATGTCTGCCTGTCCATTCTTTCTTTTTTTGCTTTTAAAACAGGTGATTTTTTAAGCTGCTTAAAAGTTGGAATTTGCATTCCCAGAGAAACTGTAAAATGTAAAGCAAAAAAAAGATAGAACAAGCAGCTGAAGTTTTGAAGTTTAATCAGAAATGAAAATGCCAGGAACACCTTTGAAAGACTCGGTTTCCGTGGTGTTGAAATTCCCCAAGTATCTGTGTACACACGGATGTGGGTTTGTTATTTTTGTGTGAGAGTTTTTGAGCACCAGTTACGAGAGGCTTCTGCTTCATGTTAAATTGAAAAGTTTTTCAGTGTGAGACAGTCAGAAAACTTGTGTCTTCAATGCTGTTTTTACAAGTGCAGGTTCAAATGAGAGTGCTCGGGCTCTGACAATTCAATTAGTGTGTGTTTGGCTGTGCAGTGCTGGACTGTGGCAATGCTGGCTGGCAGGACCAGCTCTGACAACGTTCAATTATGCAACAATAACCACATTACAGAGCCTTCTCCGGGCTGCACCCKCACGGGATGGTTGCAGCAGCACCCACTCAGGAGTCTCTGCCTTGATTGCCTGAAGGAGCTGTCCTATAACCTGATCTGTAAACCAGGAGGAAAACCTGGGTGCTGTTTCTCTGACAGCAATCCAGGTGCTCAACTCAGAGGTTTTAGTAAATAATTTTATTTTCAGCCCTCGAAATCATTGAAAGGGARGGTGGAAAGTGTTAGAGATTATAATTTTTTTTTCCTATTGCATTTTTTGTCTCTTGTTGAAAAGCAATTTGCCATCCCTTCAATAAAGGGTTCCCTGTAAAGTCATCCCTCTGCCTAAGTCAGGGAGGCTGTGCAGAGAAGGTGGAGCAAGTACAAAGCTGGAACATTGTTACACAGAACCACAGAATGTTCTGAGCTGGAAGGGACCCACAAGGATCATCAAGTCCAGCTCTTAAGTGAATGGGGGTCAAACCCGCAACCTCAGTGTTATTATTAGTATTGCTGAGTTATGTTCAATARTGTAATTTAAAAAGCTTAACACTGACCCCAGACTTGGTTAGTCAGGGCTGCTGCAGTTTTTTAATTGCTGGAAGACTTAACTTCTTAGTCATGATCTGAACAAACTTTGAGTTAAAAAAAAAGCKAACTCAAAAATTGCATTTCATGTGGAAAAGGTACAACCTGTGTCTTGTCAGGGAAGGCGGTTCTCTGCCACAAATTGTTACTAATGGTAGAAAGAACAGCTTTAGAAATGTCAAGTTTGTCCTGATTTAAAAATTAGTAAATTCTGAAGCGTCGAAGTTARCTAGAATTTGAGATGGAATCACTCTGTGAGAGATGGTACAGTAATTTTTTTTTAATATTAGAGTTACACCTTCTTATTAATAACATATTCTCAA
>NW_026623603.1:250213-252882 GCF_030028575.1 Malurus melanocephalus
TGGGCCCCCCTGGGCATCTCTGGGCCCCCCTGGGCATCTCTGGGCACCCCTGGGCATCTCTGGGCCCCCCTGGGCATCTCTGGGCACCCCTGGGCATCTCTGGGCACCTCTGGGCATCTCTGGGCACCCCTGGGCTCGTGTCCAGCTGCTGGCACAGCACCCCCAGAGCCTTTCCCACTGGACACTTCCCAGTCACTGCCCCAGCCTGGAGCATTCATGGGCTGGTTGTGATCCAGGGGTAGGACCCAGCCCTTGGCCTGGTTGAACCCTGCACAATTGGCCTCAGCCCATGGCTCAGCCTGTCCAGACCACTCTGCAGAGCCTTCCTGCCCTCACTCCCATCCAGCTCGGTGCTGCCTATGAAGTTACTGAGGGGCCCTCGATTCCTCACCCAGGTCACCAATACAGAYATCAAACAGGAGCAGCCCCAGTGCTGAGCCCAGGAACCCCACTGGTGCCCAGCCTGACATTAGTGCCATTCACTGGTGCTGTTTCCTGCCCTACCAGATTGTGCTGGCACYGGAGCCACTCATGTCAAATCCTCTTGCAGTGTGCTGATGTCATCGTTAAAAACAATGAGATTTGAATTTCAGAACCTGATCAGTGCATGAAAGGCCCTTTCCAGCTGAGCCTGTCCAGCTGTTCCACTTGGCACCGTTCGTTCTGTGGCAGGARTGGCTGGGGCTGTGCACTGCATTTGTCACTGCGGGGATATTTCAGCTCACTGCTTTAAATRCAGCAGCTCCTTGGAATCTGTGCTGCTTGTTGGGGTCTGAGGAGTCATCTCTGGGTTGTGGCTGTAGCCCCTGATCCAAGAGAGCGTTGGTGCTGCAGCAGGAAGCTCTTTGGAATCGGTCTGTCAGCAGCAAGAGGTGTCTGAGCTGCGCCGGGACGTGCTCTCGGGCTCTCTTCATTCCCAGGGTATTTTTAACTGTTTTCAAGAGATTGCTCCTTATGCTGATTACATTATTTGCCATGGTTTTGTCTCCTTTGCTGCCTGTGCCAGTAGTGCTTATGTAAAGGGACTTGATGATATTGAATGTAAGAATGAACAAATGCAGCGGGAATTCAATTGCTATTTTGCTCTCCAGCACAAGTGTTCTTCTTTCTAAATCAAGTCTGACCACTTACTATGTCAGTCAGCTCTTTGTTGAGACATGGAGAAACTATTTAATTTACATTTGATTTAAAGGAAATTTTTGTTCGCTTGAGGTGCACTATTTAATTTAGGAGTTTTGGAAATGTATGATTTCCAAGTGCTCTGCGGGCTTTAAAAGGGTTGATCTTCATCTCGGCTACAAAATCCAATGTATTTATATGTAAGTGCCAAATAACTGGCTAGCAGTACCCTACTGTCTGAAGAGAGAGGGAGTTTGAAGTTATTTGTCAGATCAGCCGGGAATTATTGAAGAGTCCTTTCAGGTACTTCTAAAATTAAATTTCTTAATCCTTCAGCCATATACCTCAGCTGGTACATGCAATTTCAGAATTCATGTTATGGAGCACCTGATAATTACTGACTATTTACAATGCCTCATTGTAATGTCATTTGCAACTTGATTAATTAGTTGGTATAGCTCTTCTCAAATTCCAGATTTTAAGACACTTGTGAGTGTTTCCCAATAGTTTGACAGAGCCTTCTTACATGAGTGCAGTAAGCGTTGCACTGCTGTGGATTTACAGCCCTGTCTGCATCACTCTGAAGTCATCTCAGCTGCTGCCATGGCTCTGCTCCGCTCTGATGTTCAGCAGGGTGTGCTGGGAAGTTGGTGTGCTGCTCTGGCAGAGAAAGCAACCTGCCAAAGCGAAGAGCTGGCTTCTGGCTGAGCGTGCTGAAATGAAGTGTTGAGCTTTGGAGCCGCAGCCCTGGCATGGGATGTGGCAGCCAACAGTTGGATTGTCTTAAACTGCCAAAGACCCTCAGTCAGGGAAGCACACACGCTCCTTTCATGAGGCTTGGCAGTGCCAGCCCGGCGCTTTCTAAAGAAGAATTGCCATCAGTTGGGTATTCAGGAGAAAAATGACTGTGCAAAAAAGCAAATTTTCATTCTACCATGGTGGGGACACTCCATTATGAACTTCTTTGCCTCTCTGTGTTCAGACAGAGCAGGGTTTCTGTGCCCTTGATTCATCACACTTGGCTTGAGAGACAGCACAACATCTCCAGATATCAGAGAGGCTGATTTTGTGGTGCTTCAATGTCGCTTTTATTCTGCCCCTACTCAATAGATCTTTGTGTTCTCCTCGCTCCTGGAGCTTGTAACTACCGCTGTGGAGGCAGGAACGACGGGGAAATATGGACCATAAAAAATATTGGCAAAGTGGCGTTTCTCAAAAATACGACCTGTGCTTTAACCAACAGCAAAATCTTTATTTGACTTTTAAATCATGGCATCTGATTGTCTTTGATTCTTGTGAGCCTCTAAACAAAAGCATGATGTACGGCAGCTCGCTGGTCAGCTCGCTGGGAAGGAGGGATTTAAGGCAGGGCAAGTGTACAGGGAAACTCGGCAATATTCACACGCAGTCGCTGTGTGAGAGGGGTTCCAGGGCCAGCTGTTTGCTGGGGGTGCCCTGCACAGGGGCTGGGCTGGAGCCTGCTCACGTGGAGCAGCATCAGAGAGCCCTGGATCAGCCTGCAGGACCCTGCCGAGAGATGGAGACTTCTG
>NW_026623603.1:253601-285986 GCF_030028575.1 Malurus melanocephalus
AGGAGAGGAGAGGAGAGGAGAGGAGAGGAGAGGAGAGGAACTTCAGGAGCAGGACACAAACATTGCTGAGAGCTGGCAGAGTCTCCTCTGTGTCACTGATGTTGTGCAGTCTTTCTCTCAACCTCAGTTTGTTTTCCTCCAAATATGTGCTGTCACATCTGTTTGCTTGCTTGTTSTGTGCTGGAAACACCTCTCCTCTTGACACCCTTGCTTTCCATCCKCTGTAACTTGATTTGGAGCTGGAGGGAGGAAGAGGCCATGTGCTTTACAGTGGGAACTTGCATTTTGCTCCCCAGACTGATMATGGGATTGATGAAAAATGCTGTTCAAGTGTAATGGCACGTGATTGATGATTTGCAGGGCAGTAATRTATTCTGTGTGGGAACATCTGCCTTGAGGGAAGGGTTTGGGGAGAGGGAAAGGCATGTGGTAGAGCTGCACATACTACTTCAGAATGATTTCTGTGAATGCAAAGAGTAGTTTAATTAAAGGCAGAATTRAAATTCCCCAGCTTATAGAGAAAAGTATCTGGAGAACTCTGTCTCAGTGGTGTTACTGAGCACCTGCTGGCTCCTGGTGATGCTTTTATGGCACATTTACAGGGGGCTTTGCAGGTTGCTCTGCCTCTGGAAGGACAGTACTCGCTGTTCGTCTCAGTTCACTGCTGCTATTTTTACAGCTTTCTGTGTTCCAATGGCTCAGAATAACATGCTTGTCATTCACCTGTCAGCTGAGAAATGTAACTTATTTCAGACTTCCTTCCCCTGAGAGTAGCTCCAGTATGAGGAATATCTTCAATTACCAAAAAATTCTGTGCTGTCCCCATCTGTGCTCTTAAAAGGCAGGTGTTTACAGAGGTCTTGTTTCAGGCTGACCTAGTTAGGGCTGATGCTGTGCAGCAGGTCAAGGTTGTGGAGTAAAGTTTTTAGCATCACAAGAGAGCCTATTCAAATTTTGTAGGCCTGTGGATGTGTGTTGAAGATCTCCTGTACCGGTTTTATTTCATGAATTGGGCATAGATGGAGGCCTTGCAGAGCCTGAAGAAGCTTACAGGAAAGATGGAGAGGGACTGGGGACAAGGGATGGAGAGACAGGACACAGGGAATGGCTTCCCACTGCCAGAGAGCAGGGATGGGTGGGATATTGGGAAGGAATTGTTCCCTGGGAGGGTGGGCAGACCCTGGCACAGGGTGCCCAGAGAAGCTGTGGCTGCCCCTGGATCCCTGGCAGTGTCCAAGGCCAGGGTGGACAGGCTTTGGAGCACCCTGGGACAGTGGAAGGTGTCCCTGCCGTGGCAGGGGGTGGCACTGAATGGACTTTGAGGTCCCTTCCAACCCCAAGCATTCTGGGATTCCATGATCCAATGTGTTACAATTTTATGTCTGCAGAAGGAACAGATGCCATTAGTGGTTTTAGAATTGATTAGAACAGAGCGAATGTGGGTGCTTCATGTTCCATTATGGGTTACTGGTCACTGCTGGGATTAGGCAGAAGGAAATCACCCCCAGTTCTAACAGCTGTGTTTTGTTTCCTCCCACCTCTGACACAGGTTGCCAACTTGGCCTGTTCCATCTCGAACAACGAGGAAGGTGTGAAGTTGGTTCGCATGTCAGCCAGCCAGCTGGAGGCTCTGTGTCCCCAGGTAAGGAGGGATCCCACAAGACAAACCCTAACGAGTTGGGCAGCTGGTGAGTGTAGGACATACTCTGCTCTCACAGTGCCTGCCTGGGACTTGCTGCAGAACTTCACTTCTCCCTTTGTATATGTAGAGAATGAAGTGCAGTGTAGGCATCAATTCTGAGGAACTTTCAAAAGAATCACTGATGTGAAAGGGTCATTTTTRTGTCATAGCTCTAATTCTGTTTGGCCAGGATGTTCCAGTAGCCCGCAGTTAGTAAATGTGGGAAGCTGCAGTGGCTCACTGTGCACGTCCATGCTGCAGGAAGGTGCCTTGTGAAGGTGCTAGCACTGCTCCTGGGCATGCTGTAAGATGAATTATAAAATACTATTTTTGCCTGAGTAGAATATAAATATGCCAAAAAAATCTTCCCAATGGAGTAGGATGAGAGGAAGTTGGCTGTGAGAAGTGTGAACCTGGCTGAGACTACCTTTTAATTAATAACTTTTTAATGGAAACAAGGAAATTAAGTTTATATAAGCACTAGGCCATCCTCGTCCTTTTTGACAGGCTGATGTTATAAATGTCAACAGCTAGATACTTTTTGTATCCCTGAAGACTACGGTGTGCTGTTGATTCATGTAATTTACATTTTTTGAAGCAACAGGAAATTCAGATCTAAAAGATCCCAATAAGCTGTTGTTGGTAAGAAGGAGCTAATAGAAAATATRTACTCAAAATATGTACTAACCCTAATCCTAAACCCTAACCCTAACCCTAAGTGTATTGTCTCAGGACAACCTGGAATTTCTCCAGGTTTCCCATGTATATTGGTCTTTTTTAAAACCAGTGGAAAGGAAGAGAGATGCTCACCTATACTCACCCCAGCAGGAGGGGAGTTTTGAGGGAATAGGTGAGGGCAGTGTGAAGGGCAGCACTGTTTCACCTTTCCTATCATCTCCAGGTAACAGCTGTTAAACAGGTGAAGAGGCCCCTGAACATAAAGCATTAAATGCTGTCCAGGAGGCCTCTGGGCACCTCAGGATGGCTCTCTGTGGTCCCCACTCTTGCAGGTAGCTGAGCAATTCTCTGCCTCCCACTCTGGGGTGAGGGCTGTTCATGGCTGCCCTCAAAACCAAAGGTCAAGTTTTACAGTTGGAACAAAGCATGTAGAAGGAAAAGCTTTTAGAAATCCATCTTCCCTAGTAGAAGGGCTTGCTCTTTCCTGAAGTAGCCAACTAAGCTGATGTAGGTTTTTTTTTAGTTATCTCCCAGAGTAGGGGTGTCTAACACAGGGTGTTCCAAACAAATGCTGCTGCTTTTGAAAATAATCATCTGAAGAAAGTTAGGTTCTCTTTAAATCAAAATGTTTCTGGTGGCTGTCCAAGTCTGTGGGGGTGTTTTCCTCTCCCCATTGCTGAAATTCTGTGTATTTCAGACTCTTCTATCTTTGCTTTTCCAACAACTGCCTATGTAACTAAATCTACTCCTGTGTAAAATAAGCACCACGATAGTCAGCATGAAATAATGACCCAGCTGCAGTCACCAGTGCAGCCACATCTCCTGAAGTGCAGCTGTTAACCTTTGACTTCAGGGATTATGGACAATATATTTAACACCCATTGGAAGCTCTGAGTATCTATAAATGCACAAGGGCTTTCATTGATGGATTTTGGCTCTATAGAGGTCACATCTCTGAACCTGGTAGCCTACAGTTTTGATGCTCCACTGCACAGTCTTGCCTTAATTTCAGGGTCTTCACCAAGAGATTAGTAAATGACACTATAGATGTTCACAGCAGTTGAAAGAGTGCTTTTATAGTACATTACATGCTCTCGGGGTGATTCTTTAATGCTCTAAGAGTATTTAAACATGTTGTGAATCCTGAGAGATAATTAGGGGCACTTGTCTAAGCTGCTTTACAAATGGCATCTGTATTTGCTGGTAACAATATCTTGTCTTGTGCCAGTGCTAGCAGCACAGCTCTCCATCCTCCTCCTCAGCTGCCTTCCTCAACTTGTCCCCAAACTTCAGGTATTCTCTATAATCTCCAAAAGATTTCAATATCAAGAGCAGCAAAGTGGGGGTTTATTTCCTTTTTTAGACAATTACCTATTTATTTTGCAGTTTATTCCTGGTGACATTTTGCAGCTGCTTCTTGAATCCTCCATGGTGGCTGTGCTGAACAAATGTGTGAAGTAGGCATAAGATACAGGTTAAACCCAACATTATATGCTCTATACACTTGCTTCTTTTATTTTTTTTTTGGGGTCAGATGGTATTTTTCCAGGAAAATGCTGGATTCAGAATGAGTCAAGTCAATCAGTAATTATGATAGTCTCAGAAACGTCAAGATATCAATATCGCACTGAAATATGATGTATGAAATGTAATTCAAAGTATTGCTGTTCTTGAAAGATGAAACTGAAATTTAATGCACTTGAGTCCCAGGTAACCTCTTAAACAGTTTATCTGAGTGGAGGCCATTCTGGGAGTAGGGAATTCCTGGTTAAAGAATGATTTCTGCAGAAATCAATCTGCAGAGTTAATTATAAAAGCTGTATCTCAAATAGAGCCATAATTCGCTCCCTTGCTGTCAGGAGCCATCGAACTGGCAGCAGGAGGAAGGAACATGCAACTCTTGGAGCTGATTGGGGAAAACCTGCAAGTTCTGTTGGTATTGACAAGCACTCAGTCCTTGCCAGTGTCACCCTTGGGTTYAGACGTTCTCAGGTTTGAAATTTTCTTCGAGGAAAAAGAAAATGCGGAATATTTTTCCTCAAAAGCTCACTACAGAAAGAAGCAATTTATTTAGSGTGGTTTTGTTACTGGAAATCAGCTCTTCTTCAGAGTAACATCATCCTTCCTGTTTGTGGGTCCCCAGCCAATCAGCACAGAAATGAATGTGAAGTTAATGGGATGTTTAGAGCTCCCTTTCAAGGGTGCAGGAGGAGCTGTTGGGAAGAGTCRTGCATGCTCTGGAGCAGCCAGCTGGGTGATTTGAGTTAGTCTGGGCTTACAGGGGAGAAATGAGGCAGCTTCAGGGTGTCACTGGGATTCTTTTCCTCCAGCCCTGACTAACAAGCCTGCCTGAGTTCTTGCTTTTGAGGACRTGCATTGCTGGAAGGCTGGGTATGGAGGGAAGCAGCTTTGTCCAACACCACACAGGAGTTCAGCCCCGCCTTGCTGGGTGCTGGGAAACAGGCCAGGCTCCAGGGGGTTAAGGTGAAGGAGCAAAGTTCTCCATCACTACAGTTAAATTTTAAAAAAATGCTTAAGCTGTCTTTCTTAATAGAAATGGAAAATTACTGCTGTGAAAAGCTTGGAATAGGTGTCTGTGCCTGCCTTTGCCTTGCAGAGCACAGGGGGCGGCTTTCTTTGCCTCCTTGCTAAACACAGAGCTTGCCAGTGGTGAATTAGGGAAAGATTTTGTTTAACTCGACTCAGAAACCTGGATCATCGCTCACAGCTCTGGCATCTGTGCTCTGTTTCCAAGAAGAGCTTGCTTTGGGAGCTGCAAATGCTGTTTTGTAAGTGCATTTTGCGTTAAAGATGCCTGGGAAGAGAGCTTAACCCATCAGAGTGTTTCTGATCATACAAGCTGTAGGTGTTGGAAACCAGCAGTGAGAATGCCCCAGCCCAGCTCTTGGGAGGAAGGAGAATGCTCCAGCCCTTTGATGGACAGGCTGCTGTTGCTTGAGCTCCTTTAACCAGCTCTGCATTGACTTTCTCCATTTTTGTACTCTCCATGAAGTTCATGTATAGACTCCTACCCAAACTGCAGTCAGGCTGAGATAATATAAATATCTGTAATAAATACAAATCTAAAAATAACTGTGCAGTGGAGCTCCCATCAGGTTGGGTGTTTGCTTCTGCTAGCAAAAGCTGCAGCCCACTGCCCTGGAGACCTCCTGGGAAGTGGCTGTGGGACAGAGCTGCCCCAGGGCACACAGGACCTGTTCCCACATCTAAGACAGGGCTKGTTGCTTCCCCTTCACAGCCCAAAGAGCTCATCCTCCTCCAAAGAAACTTTGGGAGGCCACCAGGCAGCAGGTGGAAGCACAGGGCCTTCCCAACCCCCTCTGTACCTTCTGGAGTRTGCTTGGAACCACTCACCATACACACACGAGTGAGCGTCACCCATCAAACTGACTCCAGAGAATTCTTGGATTAAATTACATTTTTAATAAAAATAAATTGGCTCTTCTCGTATTAACATCTTGTTTTAATAACTGCTTGTTCACATCCTTGTATTCCAATTTTGAACTGCTTGAAAAGCTGTTTGCTGCTTATAGATTTCTGATGAGGCAGATGGCTCATATATGATCACACCTACTGACATAGAGACAAAATACCAAAGCATAAGGAGTCCCATGGAGGGTTCCAGAAACTTTTGTTTAAAAGTTGGAGTATCTTAGAGAAACCAAAAACCCCTCCAGACCACCCCTCAAATCAACCAAACCCAAATGTGACTGGCAGACTTTGTTCTCCTTGAGTCYCCAGTCACTTCAGCTCCCTGGTGGCTGTTGGAGAAGGAGAGAACTTCATTTTTCTAGCTGTWAAGATTTAAACATCAAACAATTGTCCCCTTTTTTCAGTGCCTTGAAAGACTGTCAGATTTTTTGAATGTTCTAAGGAGCAGATCTGTCTCCAGACTGTTTAATTACAGGTGCTTGAAACATTTTATTGGCATTGAGTAGAAATGCTTCTATTAAAAACTTAACACTTGGGATGCAGATTTGTATCACCCAGRCTCCCTGGGAAGAGCTGCCAGCACAGGCCAAGCCTGACCATGAAAGCAGCAATTTTAGAAATTCAAACACTTACTGGTGCATAAAAATAGGCAGAAAATGGGAAAAGGATTCAGTTCTTTTAGAAAGAGGTGTGTTAGCGAGTGAGTGCCCTATGGTCATCACAGATACGGGATCTGGGGGTGCAGTGGTGGAACAGCTTCCAGGAAAGACACAGAGTCCCTGAGATCCCCAAAGCTTCAGCACCTGCAGTCAGTGGAGTGCAAAATGGAGCAAGAGAAACAGACACCAAAACAAATGGYACCAAAATCCTTGCAGCTTCTATGTGGACTGGTACTGCAAAATCAGTCCTCAGCTCCAAATGAAAATGCTTTTTCCATGGATGGGGAGGTTAGTAGGATAATTCTCTATCCACAGTTTTCAAATAGGCTTTATAGCAGATAGCAAATACTGCTGGGACAGGACATGCTGAACTGGAGAAAGGCTTCTTGCTGGGGGGACTGGAGCAGCTTCCCTGTGGAACCAGGCTGAGAGAGCTGGGAATGTTCAGCCTGGAAAAGGGAAGAGTTTGTGGAGACTCAGAGCCCCTTCCAGAGTCAGAAGGGGCTCCAAGGAGCCTGGAGAGGGACAATTCATCAGGAACTGGAGTGGCAGGACAAGGGGGAATGGCTTTAACTGGCAGAGGGCAGGGTTAGATGAGAGACTGGGAAGGAATTGTTCCCTGGGAGGGTGGGGAGGCCCTGGCACAGGGTGCCCAGAGAAGCTGTGGCTGCCCCTGGATCCCTGGCAGTGCCCAAGGCCAGGCTGGGTGGGACTTGGAGCATCCTGGGTTAGGGGAAGGTGTTGCTGCCACTGGAAAGAGATGAGCTTTAAGGTCTTTTCCAACCCAAAGTGATTCTAAGTTCCTGCAGTAAAAGTGTGGATTTGTGGATTGTTACAGCCCTGCCACAAGACGAGTATCTCTGCAGAGATCCCTGCAGTCACTCTGTGCAGAACTTGCAGGAAAGGAAAGTGCTCAAAGTGCCTTTTATACACGGGAACAAAGTATTGGAAATCAAAGAAAACTTTTCCTTCCTCTTACGGCACATCAGCCTCTGTTCATCACTGGTCACTGCCATTAGAGCTTCTGAGAGTGTAAAACAATCTGCTGTGTGTTTTGCTCCCAGGCATTTCAGCTCATCACAGCCTGCAGAGTGCTTTTTGCTGTATTTGAGTACAGGGAGGGTTGGCACACGCAGATGTGGCYATGCAAACCTGGCCTGGGTTGTAACTGGAGGCAACTTCAATGTGCTCTTCATAATCACTGAGAGCAAAATTCAGTGAGGAGCAGGGAAGGGGCATGAGGAAGGTGAACACTGGAGGAAACTTGGGCATCTTGTGTATGTAAAGTTAAATATGAGGATCTTCTTATGAACTGCCACTGAGCAAGATATGCTTTCCTTACTACAGAAAAATATGGAATTAAAATTCTCCTGGGCAAGGGCAGAGAAGCTTGGTGGGTTCCTTTTCAAGTAGTCTGGAGTAAAACTGATTTCATGTCCCCACTGGGGCATTATCTGTGTGTGTCACTTGTTCCTCTGCCCCTCAGAKGAGAGCTKATGGGTGGGAGCTTGTTTTATTAGTGTTTTCTTTATTACAAATGCAAAGTATCCGGAATTTGTAGGCCACAGAGATACCTTCCATCTAATTTTCCAAATGCCACAAGAAATCTGGGGAGTCGAGATCTTTAATGAACTCCAAACCCGAGTGAGTTATTTAGAAACCTCAGGTGTTTTGGTTGTAAAGAAATGGTGTGGAGTGAGGGAAGAGGACTGGGGGTTCACTTTCGAGCTTCTGAAAGTGAAAAACTCCYCCTTGGTGGGGCACACTAACATTCCTAAATCCTGCAGCTATCAGGGCAAAGCTGAACCAGCTGCAGAAAGAACAGTCTCCTGGAAGGARCAAAAGGTCCCTCTCAAAAGGGCTGAAGCAAAAATCAAGAAGTGCTTCAATGGCAGCCAGCAATGGGTGTGGGTCAGACGTGGTGTGCCCTGAGCCTGCAGTCAGGTACAGCAGCCTGGCACTGCASTGCACGTGGGTGGTGATGGCTTCCCTCTCTCCACTGATCTTTGGCCATGCCAGCCAAGTGTTCCCAATTGTTCTTTGTGAGAACACTACTACATGTCAGAGCTTTCCTCTGGCCTCTCCAGTGTTCACATGGGATGCTGTAAAGCTGAGGCTGGAGCCATCCTAAATTTAGCCTTAAASAATTGATTCTGGCTGACCCAGTAGCTGTAATTTACCCACAGGTTCATCGAGGGTCGGGTGTTTTATGGGAAAATAGCTGAGCTTTTTGAGAGAGCAAAGCAGCTGCAGCATTGTAACCCAGGCAGGAGTCACTCCACAGAGAGCCTTGGAGAGTCCTGCCTGCAGAGGGGTAAGGACACAACCACTGCAGGGAAAATAAAAACAGAAAAAGAGCAGGAGCTTCTTCCCATGGAAGGGATGAGAGGAGGACTTGAGGTGCAGATGGAGATACCCACTGCGAGTCTCTGGAATCCTGAGCCTCCCTGGTGCCAGGGGGCTGCCAAGCCCTGGCTGCTGCCACGGGAAGCTGTGAGGTGCAGCAGAGAGGCTCCAAGGAAAGTGGCTGCAAGTGCGTTATGGAGCGTGGAACTGTCTGACTCGAGCATTGCAATTGCCACATGAAACAAAGCACCGATAAAAATAGTGTGTTTTCTTGCTATGCTTCATTTCCTTCTGGATAGGCTCAAAATGTCCCTGTTTGATTCTTTTCTTTGTACAACTTCAGTGAGTCATTGTGATCACAGTGCTCTGGCAGCATCTTGAAACATTYTGAAATACAAAATATTCCCTGAAATTGCCAAATGTTTTACATGGAAGTGGCTACATTTCAGATAGTCTGGTCATGATCTTCCTGGGGTTTTATATACCTCCTTCCTGTAAGAGTTACTGATAMTTTAAAGTAATTGTCCAATGCTTTATGTCTTTTGGAGAGGAAGGAATAGTGTATTGTGGTCCATCCCTTCCCCAAAAAAAGGTCCATTCCTTCCCCAAAAGTGTTCATTTTTAGATAATAAAGGGATCAGRGTCCTGCTACTTACACAGACTGTTTAAGATCCAGCATCCCTATCATTTCCCCATGTCTCTCTAAGCATCTGTTGGAAAATCAGTCAATCTCTCTGTGCTGGATAGAGTGTATTCCCTGGAATAGATCCCATGCAGGGTATTATCAGTGATCACTGGGACATTTCCTCAGGCAGAGGTGTGAGACACTTCCAGGATGATTTGCCCACTTGAATGCTTAACTCTGCACAGAGTGAAGGCTTTTATCACCCCTGCTAAAGGTGCGTGTTGTGGCCACTTTGCACATGGAGACAGGGAGTCTGTGCTATAAAAAGGGACTGCTGGGCTGTGTCTGCTGCCCTGAATTTTCCCCTGAGCACACACACACCTATGTGGCTTTCCTGAGCTGTAGCTTTGTCTTTAGCTCCATAGTGACCATGGATAACCTTTGAGATTCCCCACCAGGTTTCCTCATCCAGCACTGCTGGCTGCATTCCCTAATGCAGGAATGTCTGTCTGRAAGGGAGATCACACACACTGCTTTTGCTTGGTCATTTTAATAAAATACATTCATCTTGGCTATACATTTTTGCTGTAATGTATAAAAACAAAATTGACTTTTTCCAGTTGGACACGCTGCCTGTTGGGAGGAGGATGATGCAGCCCGTGTCTCCTGTGTTTGGACTGGGTGAGGACACACAGTTTGGGTTTGTGGAGCAGTTGCAGAGCTCTGTATCTGTGACAGCTCTGCCATTACCTGTGATGAGGTGCTTAACGTGGGCATCTGYGCTTCACATGCGCTGTTGGCAAAGATTAATTGTCCAGACAGATGCTGCTGTCCAGACAAACATCTCGCAGCTWCCCAGGCCATATGTTCCTTCAGCATTAATGCTGCCCTGTCCCAGTGCTTGGAGGATATTTTATCTCTGATATGAGCCAAGGTGGTTGAGAAAAGCAGACACAGTGTCCTGACCCTCGGTATCGCTACCATCTGTCTCTGTAGTGACGGTTTCTAGCAGGATGAAAGCTGAGCAGATTTCTACAGCATTGTCTGGCTTATCTCTCCTGTTTCCAAGACACTTGTTTAGATTCATCTTTGTGAAACCTTGGATCTCTAGATTTTGATTGATAGGTGGTTAATTCATTACATCCATCAGGCTGGGGCAAGAGGTGGCAGTGACTGGACTGCAAATCAGGGCTCTCAAACAGAGGACAGGTTTGCCTTTCTAAAACCTCTATTTCTGTTAGATTTTGAAATTTGAAACATCATTTTCTTGGGTGTTGCAAGATTGTTTTGGGGGCTTTCAGGATTTTCAGATCCATGAGTGTGGTGACAGCGCAGCAGGGATTGTGGCAGGTCTTTTCCCAAGGGACATCCCAGTTCCTGCAGGTGCCTCACAGAAGGTGTGACCTCGGGCTGGCTGGAGGAGGGGAGCAGCAGAGGAGCCCACGGTGGTGCTAGGGGACAGTGCTGCTCAGGCTCAGGTGCTGCTTCTCGTGTGTGTCACTGTCCCCAGAGCCACTGAGCTGGGTTTGATTTGTGCCCCAGGCCTGCATCCCCCAGCTCCAGAGGCAGGATGGCAGCATGGGAGCAGCTTCTCTGGGGCTTTTCCTCCTGGCATCCCTGGGGTGAAGCAGCCTCCTTCTGCCTGATCCATTCTGTGCCATCCCAGTATGTTTGACATCACCATCATTTCCATGTTTAGTGAGTTAGATATATTTTTAAATGCTTTGTGACACTTGTAAATGAAGCAGGTAGAGAAAGTAGGTTTCGGAAAAGCAGGAACATCTGGTGCTTGCATGTTTTGGTCGACAACTTTGTGAAATTAATCCGGTCCTGAGGTAGAGAGGAAAAATGACACCTTGCAGTTGTGCGTTAATTAGCTCTGCCTCTCAGGAGCTTGGGAACAAGGCTGGGATTGTCACGGTGCTCTGACTGCGRGTGCTTTCTCACACCTGGCACGTTTCCAGGTCATTCTGCTGCAGCAGGAGCATGACCAGTCTGTGGAGATTGGTTTCTTCCCACACCTAAAGAGGCTTTTGTGGTGGTTTAAATGACCAGTTAATGGACACAGCCTAAGCTTTGTTACCCAGCAGTACMTGTAGCATTTATTCCCCTAAGAAAAGCTAGGATCTGGTGTAAATTGTGGTCTTAGGGTTTCAAGAAAATTAGTAGGGGTATTCAGAAGGAGCATCTCCTCCTGTTGCCTGGCTAATCTGGCTTGGCCACAGCCACAGCAGAAATGTGAAGTTGTTACAACAATTACTGGCAAGATCCAGAGGAAAGCTTTAAGGAAAAGAAATAAATCAAAATTTATCTTTAATTTTGTATTTGCATATTCTTTCTACTTCAGTCTGTGTAACATTAATCCTTTTTTGACCTTTTTACTGAGGTTTTGGCAAGTAGCAAATACAGCCTCGAGTGTCCTAAATGTCATCCTGTCCAAAATACTTAACACAGCCTGCACTCAGATAGCAACACCTCGTTACCAAGAGCTGCTAAAGACAGGTGAAACCAGCTCTTGTGAAAACTTGCCAAGTGATTTTGTTCCTAATAACGATCCATAATAAATATGGAAGCAGGTATGAGCTGGATGTGAGAGCAACAAAATTAAACACTTGTGTGTTTAAACATCAAGTTCCTCAAAACTTATTAAACTTTGTCTGCTGCTGAGTTCATTGGATAAACACACAGAAGGTAATTGTGTCATTGGGATGTGTTTTAAAGATCCAGAGGTGTTTTACAGGTCATCAAYGCTGCACTGGCTCTGGCTGCTAAACCTCAAAGCAAACTGGCTCAGGAAAACATGGATCTCTTCAAGGAGCAGTGGGAGAGGCAAGTCCGGGTGCTGACGGATGCTGTGGATGACATCACTTCCATCGATGACTTCCTGGCTGTATCAGGTAATCTGGGGTCCAATCTCTGAAATAAATATCCTCCTGAGAGCTTAGGCCTGGAAATGGGTGGTTTGGACACGTGTTGTGGAGGTGGTGGGGTTTTTGGAAGGGATGGTGCTGTTACACCTCACCTGGTGTCATCTGCCCAGCAAGGTGTGAAATGCAGCAGGAAATGCGGACTCAAGGAGAAGACATTTGTTGTCTCAAGATTTGGAGCTGCTGGCTGAACTAAGATGAATTCACCAGTTAGCTGCTGTAGACAAGCCTCACCAGTAACTCTGGGGGAAATGGAACATGTTTGTTGGTATCCAGGGTAGGAACTAGCAGAAAAAATGATCCCTCAGTTCACTGTAGAGTCTGCCATGTAAACAAAGCTGAATATTAAACCATGGTTGTAAAAGTTAATTAAAATAAAACTGTTCATACTATGTCAGCTTTAGTAAAGTCGTAAGAGTTTTTAAGAGATTGGATCGTTATAATAGATTAATAATTACATTTGGCAAAGTGCTTGCCAAGATAATCCGTTTTATCAGCATCTTGATAAAGACCCACTATCAGCTGCAGTGACCTAAAAATAATGGGGGCATTTTTATTTCCACATCCTTTAAATGTGCTCTAGTCAGAGGACATGGAGATGGAACCACGTGAATTGTGTCTGCAATAGTGTTCACAAATCACCACTGCAAACTGGGATTTTAATTTCCTGGTGCAAGCAGATTTGGGCATCTCAAGTGACCTAAAACCTCCAGCTGTAAAGAGAGATTTYGCAGGAGGATGTGTGGAGTCAGAAGTGCCAGGTGAACATAGTTAGAAAATTGAGATAAAAAATTAAGGTCTTGAATTAAGAGACAGTATTTTTTTAAATTATTTTAAAAAGAGATAAAAGTAAAGCAAACAAGTGAACAAGAGCCCAAATGGTCTTTCTGTGATGAGTCCCCTGTATTATGTTGTATTGTGGTTCCCTGGGTTCCAAATAAAAACCCTCTTTGCAAGGAGTGAGCATGAACTTCTGGRGTAGTTGAACATCCAAGCTCTTTGTATCCATTGGGGCTCACTGGGGTAGCAGCAGCTGGAATTGCACAGCTGGGAGGAGCCTGGTGCTGGGGCAATCTGTTCACAGGGAACTGTGTGCTGAACTTCAGGGCTCCACTTGGAGCTTGCCCACAGGAGTCCAGCATCTGAGAGAGGAAAAGCTGTGAGTCCRTGCAAACACAGCCTGTGGGGAGCTGCCATGGGGCATCTTCCTGGCAGCTGTGCCCCCACAGGGGGCAGCCACTGAACTGAGGGCTCTGTCTCGGTGCAGGACATCTGAGGAATGGGGGGTCTGCTGTGGGAGCTCTGCYACTCAGCTCGTGCTGTGGGCCCAGTGCTGGGCTGATCTGGAGAGCTCCAGGCTGGTTTTGAAGTGCTGAAGGCACCACAAGCAGGAAGTTGCATCACCCGGTGAAATCTCTTTCCTTCCCCTGGTAGTCCAGATTTAGCACCATGAGACTCAGGTGAGGACAGGACAACCCCATCTTCTGYAGGGTTCTGTTAGAACAGAATGGGGTTTTTGGTTAAATAACCAAATCTGTGGCATGGCTGTATTCTCAAGAGTTTGGTAGTGAGCAAGTGAGGTTTCTTTCTCAGAGTGGTGGCAGGTTCACTCAGGAGAGTTCACCTCCAGTGAGTGCTCACCACCCAAAATGGAGCCAAGGAAATGTAGTTTGAGACAACACCAGACATTCCAGTGCATTCAGTAATTATTTATATGTGTGTGTTATTGAAGAGATAGTAGAAAAATATTAAAGCCATAAATACTCTTAAATATTATTTGTTTGAACTTTGATAAATGTTTTCCATATAAATGCTACAACTCCAATTCATCTGCTAAAAGTCTGAACTTCTCTTTGGATAAAGTTGTGGCGGATGTGATTTATATYGAGTGCTGTTTGGGGTTATTTGGATGTTTGTGTCAGTTACTAAAGGGGATGTAAGCAGAATTTAAAGGAGTTCCTGTGATGCATGAGTGTGTGTATATAAATATGGATATATCCATCCCACATGCCTRCAATGTGGTGTGCTGAAGTAAAGGCTTCACTGTTCAGCTTGTGCTACAGAATTGTACCAGTTACCCCCAAGGAAAGGCTTGATGAAAGAGGTGCTGGGTTTGGGTAACAGCAGAACAGCACAGAAGGGTCCTTCAGTGCCCAGTGTTGCAGGTGGGCTTGCAGGTTACAGCTTTYCTGTGGATTTGGCAGCAGAAGGACCCTGTTGGGGTAGGGCAGGGTCTGGGGGAGGCTCCCTGCCAGGATGGGAGATGCATGAACAGGGGCTCTGTAGCCCAGAGATGTTGTCTGTGTGCTCCCCAGCCGTGAGTGATGTGCAGCTCAGGGAGCTCCAACATCAGAGGTGCTATCTCCTGAACAACCCTTGACAGATTTTTCTCTTTTAAGCTGCTGTTAGTTTTTCTTTCAACCATTATAAACCTCTGGCACCTCCATCATCCTGGGCAGAATTCACAGCTGAAGTGTGCCTGTGTGAAGAACCTCCTTGTTTCTGCACTGTCRCCTGTTTGCTCCATTTGATGCCCCCACTTGTAATCAAAGATGGTGAAAAGGTTTTTCCTCCCCTCCTCTCTCTTCAYGCTCTTTGCAAACGTACAGAGTTCTGCTGTACACTTTGTCACTCATCACTGTCCTGATTGCAGACTCTTCGCCTGTTTCATTATTTCTCATTTCAAAGCTCTCCTGCACCTTCTGTAATACTTATCCCTCTTATCAGTGCCTTCCTGAAGCTCTCTGGTTGTGTTGGTGTGCCCACTATCTCTGTTCTTTAGAGCAGTTGCTGATAGCACYGTGTCATTGTCAAATTCCATGTTCTGAAATTACCTGAATCTCCTTTGAAACCCTCTGAAGAGACCATTCCATTTGCTGCCTTCTTGTTCCTGTGCTGCTGACAGAGGTTTATGCCAGAGATTGCCCATCTCARTGGAGCTGTTTTTTGTGAAGAGGCTCCGGGTGAATATTGCCAGGGTGAACACTGTATTTCAGTGTGTGAACACTCCAGAGTTTGCTCCGTGTGCCAGCCCTGCTGCCTGCCCTGGCTCCTCCAGTGCCCCTGGGAGCAGAGCTTCTGCATGGAAATGGTTCTGAGACCTTCCACAGGAGAAGCACAATTGTCTTGATGCAGCTGGGGCTTCATCTCCTGACTGTTGCTCCTTGATTTTGATCTCCTGTAGGCCTCACAGACTGCTGGGGCTGTTGGGAAAAGGATTGCTTAATCCCTTTAACGTGGAGGTGGAAGGTGTTTGGTGGGGGTGGATTGAGGATTGACAGTCGTGGGTGACTTTTTATTCTGTAGCTTCTCACAGTTTAATGTATTCCCTTGTTTGGTCTAAAAATCATTTCTATGGGATAAATACCTTTCCTCTTTCTTCATTGCCCAACCCCCCAATTTTCCTATAGCTGTTTTGGGACAGGATCCTCTTTCTGTTGCCTGTGCTGTGTCGTGTTGCTGTGGGAGGTTTCCCCAGCTCAGCAGGAGGACAGCTGTGGGTTCTGCTGTGGGAAAGCTGTGGGTTCTGCTGTGGGAAAGCTGTGGGTTCTGCTGTGGGRAAGCTGTGGGTTCTGCTGTGGGGAAGCTGTGGGTTCTGCTGTGGGGAAGCTGTGGGTTCTGCTGTGGGGAAGCTGTGGGTTCTGCTGTGGGGAAGCTGTGGGTTCTGCTGTGGGGAAACTGTGGGTTCTGCTGTGGGACAGCATTCTCCCATCCCCAGAGGATGCTGCTGGGGAACCTGTGCTCCATGTGCCAGCAGGATGGGCAGCCCTGGGTGTGTTTACAGGGGCTCAGCACAGTGTCAGACCTTACCTGTTATCAATCCAGCTGGAGAGTATCAGCAGAGCAGATAGACCTGCCAGTCTTGCACTTCCCTGGGCCCTTTGCAAGCTGCCCTGTGCATTATCTTCCTCTAGATGAGACTTTCTGGCCACTTCACGTCTGCAAAAGGCATTAAATGATCAGCAGACATTTAAATATTCACCTTCATTTTGTCCATGCCTTTTATTAAAGTTCAGATAATCCAAAGAGGCTTTTAAATGGTCTGTGGCGTAATTTATTCATTTAGGAATTGAAGCAATAAACAGTCTGTGTTTTGGCCTGGCGCCGAATCTCTTTCCTTGGGCTCTTGCAGCTCCCAGGGCTGTCTCTGCTTTAAATACCCTCTGTGCTCGCTGTGGCTCCTGTGCCTGCTCACTGACTTGTCAAAGCACTAATGAACCTGCTCTTCCCTCTCTCAGGGCCACATTCTGCCCTCAGCTGAACCTATTCAGGCTGACTTGCTTCAGAGGGATTTCACAAGTGTCATTTTTGTYCAGGTTACTTACAGAAGTCTCGCAATATTGCACTTGGCCCTGTTAATTTTATGTAAATCAGCCGTAACTTCCCATAGCAATYCTTTCAGGCAGTTCCTCCAGATCCTCTTGCAGCTAACTCTGTGAGCTTCTTGTCTCTACAAACTCCTGCAAAATGGCTCTTTTACTACTTGCAGAGGGAATAAAAGCCAMTTGCACAGGTTGGCAGGGTAGAATGATTAAGTCAATGGTAATGATCACTGAAACTRTTTTAAGTGACAGAGCAGAAATGTTTCCAAGTTGGTTTCTCATCAAGCAGCCTAAATTCTGGTGTTGGATGATAATACTGAAACATTGGTCCTGATACATTAAAGAGGTCTCTAACACAGTTTAGARATCTCTGATAAGAGTTTGGGAGATCTTTAGGGTAGCTTTCCCCAAATAAGGATCCCAAATTCTTTAGGCATCTTAAGAAATCTCTTAGAGGGTTTTGCCCATTTTGGGCTTCTTGGACTTGATAAATGGGAAAAATATCTCAGTACAAAACCAGGAAATGTATGTTAAAAAGCAAATTGCAAACAGAGGTCTTGCCTTTATTTATTTATTTTTTTTTGTTTTCTGAAGAGGCAGCGAGTGGTGCATGGCTGGAATGCTTTCTACATTATTCACTGCATACATTATGTGTCTCAGATGGGAATGGGCGACTGGCAGTGCAATGTGCTCTGCTGGAATGTGTGTGGCTGTAGGAAAACACTGTGGAGAGAGCTGGAAACGTGCACCAAGTGTCTGTTGGAGTGTGGGGTGGAGTGGGTGTGGTGCTGGGGAGGTGCCCATTGCCACATGTGCAGTGACAGGGGAGGGGTTTGCAGGTATTTGGGGTAAGGGCTGGGGCGGCCCAGGGGAGGAATAGGGAAAGAAACACAGCAGGGTAGAACTCAGCAGAGCTCTGCTTTCCTGCTGGTAAAATCGAGTGCAGGCAGGTGCAGGACGTGGGGAGCCAGCTGGTGGATGGACTGATGGCTCTCTGACACCTCCATCTTGTGGAAGGGCAGCTCTTTGCTGGTTGTAGTGACCTTCAAAATTAATGCTTGACAGCATCTCCATGGAGCATTTGTAGAGCAGCTCCCACCCTGAGCGATTGCAATGCTGATGACTGCCACAGAAAAGAAGACATTACCATCTAAACCCTCCTTCTTTCACCACCAGAGAATCACATTTTAGAAGATGTCAACAAATGTGTCATTGCCCTCCAAGAGAAAGATGTGGACGGCTTAGACCGCACAGCCGGGGCGATCCGGGGCCGCGCTGCTCGGGTCATTCATGTGGTCACCTCGGAGATGGACAACTACGAACCTGGGGTCTACACTGAGAAGGTGCTGGAAGCCACCAAGTTACTGTCCAACACAGGTAAGGGTCACTTSCTTCCTCCCAGGAGCCCTGAATTGCTGTTGTGGGCGAGCATGTGGGCAGCTGAGCAGTACCTGTGCAGTCTCTAAGATTCACTTTGCTGTAATGCAGCTCGSTGGGAGTTGTTTGCAGGGCTGTTTCAGAGTGAGCAGTGTGAGGCTGCTGTGCTGACTGGCTTAAAGCAGTGCACAGGGTGTCCCTGAGTGTGTCACTGCCATGGACAGGTCTGTGGGAAGCAAGAACTCTGGGAATGAGTCCCAGATGTGAGTGAAGGCTCGAGAGTTGGGCTGTGCTCATCTTGGAGTATTGCAGCAGCCTCTACAGCTGCTCAGGATGCAGAAGCAAGATCACATTCCCCCAGTAGAACACATTTGGGGCAATAATTAAGATAAATTTTGTAAAGTCTCTTTACAGCTATTGGAAGAGTATTGTAGGCTATGGTGCCCCATTCCTAAACCCTCAATCAGAGTGTTCCCTGTGCACTACCTGGTGACATCCATATGGGATAAGGGATGGTTCTGGCTCCTCCAATGTCAGCCCCTAGTTGCTGGATTTGCTTTAATTACTTTGATGAAGAATCAAGGGTGACACTGAAGAAACTGCAGACTGTAACTGGTTCTGGCATGTCCTTCCTGGGGCACCATGAGTCACTGAAATGCAGCAGTACAACCTGCCCCTTCCAGTGCTTCTAAAACTTGAGCTTCCTGATGCTAGTATTACTCTTYTTTTYCCCMMMAAAAATGATGTACATCTGCAGGGARCATCAAACAAACAATTAATATTTTATCCTGTAGTTTCTAAGGGTGTTTGCTTCTTGTCCAGTAGGCAGGTGTGATAAACTTTTCACTGTCTAAGGGGAAAACACCAAATAACAGCAGTATCAGCAGAAATGGAAGTGGATTGAGACTTCAGCTCCCATAACAAAAGTTGTGAATTTCAGTGGAAGGGCTGCACAGCTTCCAGCATAGTCAGGAGCGAGGCACTCAGGCTGTTCCAGGGGTGGGAGCAGAGTGGCTCTGGGGTGGGACTGACTGACTTTGTGCCCTGGCTKCAGTCATGCCGCGCTTCACCGAGCAAGTGGAAGCGGCGGTGGAAGCGCTGAGCTCTGACCCTGCGCAGCCCATGGAYGAGAACGAGTTCATCGATGCCTCTCGGCTGGTGTACGATGGGATCCGGGACATCAGGAAAGCCGTGCTGATGATCCGGGTGAGCAGCACTCCATTCCCCTCTGCAGCTCCCCCTCTGCCCCTGCTGAGCTGACAGCCATCAGCATCGCTGAGAGCAGCAGCAGAAGATGTTCATTTAGCTCCTATTAACATTCAGAGTCTTAAAATGTGCTAATCGCTGTGGAGCACTTGAGCAGGACGTTTGGATTCAGATTCATTAAACAGATCTGAGCATCGATGATGGCCCGAGCTGTGATGCTAAATACCCTTCAYGCATCTTTTGTAATCTCATGGTAATGCCTGGCTCGTTAATGTGCTAAAATCAGTGACCTTTGAGTTAACAACAGCAAATTAATTCAGAACTATAGATGCTTGTTGATGGTTTGAGAGCTTGGAAATAAAACCTAATCGCTCTTCATTAAGTAAATTTTGAGAATTAATGTTAGTTATTCAAAAGGAAGCTGAGTTTGGTCTGTCGTTCCTAGAGCGTGTAATTTGTTAATTGGCTAACCTGGGTAAACAGGGGCAGCTCACAGAGGCCTTGTCTCCTGTGTGCTTACGTRTTTCAGGTGCAATGGGTGTGACATGGAAGCCCGAATTTCTGGTAGGTCAAACACAGAAGGGCTCCTGCAGCTGAAAGGATGCAGAAAAGAAAGTTCTGGTTGAAGTTGATCCATTGACCTATTTCTTGGATCTTAGTGGGGCAAAATGGGCAGGAGCCAGACACAGCAGAAACAAATACGGGGTGTTCTTCCATTTTTTCTTCTTTTTCTTGTATTCCTTGGACTCTGAGAAACTGCCCTGGTCTTTCAGAGTGGTRAGCATGGCAGATGCAGTTTGGTGACCAGTAAATCAAGGATGTACAGACCCAGAAGATAGGTGATTATGTCAAACAATGCCCTAGAAAAAAACTCCAGCACCCTTCCCCTGAGGCAAAGGCAGACAGGATCTTTGACTGAAGTTATATAAAAAATTTGAAATTAGTATATTTTCCAACAATTACAGTAACCATTGTAGYAGCATCTTCCATGTTTGCTGCTGAAAGCAAAGGATCAGCTGAAAAAGCAGGGGGAAAGCTGACAAGCACATATGTGCTCCCCATGGAATTCTTTTCAGACCAGCTCAGGATTTATAGACAGCCAGTGTTAGATGAAGATATCAATGCWTCCCTGCTCTGCACACATAGGGATGTGATTCCCCCCTGCTGAAGCCCTTGTTATTCAGGACAGGGAGCACGGCTGCCAATCCCACGTTGGCAGTCATTACCCCACATTGGCAGTCATTACCCAGGCTGGCAGTGCCAGGAGCGCTGACGTTTCCCCTGTGCCACAGCTCCACTGCTAACAGCCAGCAGCACCTTCGTGGCCACACAGCAGCTACCTAGGAAGAAGTTAAAATATTAGCACATGTCATTCAGAGGGTTTGTTTTGCAATAAAAGAGCCATCCAAATGGAGATTGCAGGGCACCGCTTCTCCAGGGCTCAGTGTAACCCAGCTCACAGGGGCTCATTCACTTCACCTTTGTCCACTGGCTCCTGTTCTTTGCAGGGATCAGCAAGAGAAGCCACTGCAACTCCTCATTTTCGTGTTTATGCAGGGTGTTTTCCAAACCTACAGTCTTGCTGTATCTGTATTTACTGTGGAGAAGCTCTGCCYCCCCTCCCTGCTGCCCAGGCTCATCATCCCAGAGGAGCTTCTGCCCTTGGTGGCACTTGAAAGGCAGAGTTACACTTTGGGTGTCCCTGGGCTTTGGGAGGAATGGCAGAGGAGAATCACAGACAGTTTGTAAACATACWGCAGAACTGTTTTCTTTATGTTTTTCCAATTTTTTAAATGTTGACACATTGAACTACCTCTTAGTGTGTGTCCCTGTGCTGATGTTGTGGATACACCCTGTTCTCCAGGGCCTGGAGAGGAGCCTGGAATGCCTAACCCCTTGATTGTCACCCTACTCACCTTTGCTTTTTGGCAACTACTTTGCATGACCATCTCTTGTTTCACTGTATCACAAGGTGTCTGTATTGGAAGACGAATCTGTGAAATTCAAATCAGGGCAAAGAAATCTAAAGAACAGGGACTTATTTGCATCTTATCTGTTAATAACAATTTATTGCACTTACTAGTGAAATTCTTTGTTGATCCAGCTCTGGAGAATTGTCGTGAAGTGCCACTTTAGCACAGATGTAGTATTTTGACAAACATGCTGTTTAAACTCGATAAGCTTTATAAAAAGTTTGCAGCTACAGATTGGCAGTAGCAAAAATAAATCCTAGGCAAGCAGGAACTAGGTCAGATGTGTTTAGCCTACAGCATAAAAGCTGGCCCTTACTAGCTAAATTTTTTTCCGCTTTTCCTAAGGGATAAGGATAAAATTTGAGATATTTTATCTGTTGTTAATTTAGTCRATGCTTTGATTCATAATTGTGCTGAAAACACTATCTGTGCTTCTGAACCAGCCCTTAGAGCTGTGTGTAATTCCAGCTTGAATCTCGAGTGAAGCTTTCACATTTCATTGAGTTGCAAAAACGCTGTTCGTTTTGCAAGAACTTTTTTTCTGTCTTTCAGATGCTGAGTGCATTAATGTCCTGACAAATCTCAGCTGTTTAGTTACTGCTGTGTGATTCTGGGGATCCCTATGGTKTTTAACAGGAGCAGTCAAGCACGTAAAACCGCACGTGTTCAGAGCTGGATACAGTCCCTGTATTTATCTTTTTGTTGCAAACATGGAATAATTTTTACCTCCACTGGTTTCCATTCTCCCTGCTTGAAAAACAATATTCTTGTTGATTTTCAGAGCTGTGAAATGTGTAGTTTGACTCTGACTGAACACTTTTTCCTCAGACTCCTGAAGAGCTGGATGATTCTGACTTTGAGACCGAGGATTTCGATGTCCGAAGCAGAACCAGTATCCAGACTGAGGATGATCAGCTCATTGCTGGACAGAGTGCAAGGGTAAGGCARAAACCTGAGGAATATAAAACTCTGACCCACCTTCAAAAAACAGCTCAGCTTGCTTTGAAAACTCAGGTTAAATTTGGGGGGGTGGTGATAAAAATGCTGGATCAGAAAACTGGCATTCTTGGTTAGCAGTATTCTTCTGAAAAGGGATTTGAATGAAATGCAGTTGGTCTGATGGATGTGAAAAACCTCTGTATTTTATTTCGGATGCTCTGCAAGGTGAAAACCCTTTTAATACCAACAATCTCCTTCACATTTTGATATCACAGATGTTGTGGTCAGGTGACCTGCAGGGAGGTACAGGGCAGATCATTCCATTGGATTACTGTTATTTTCAAGAGACAAAGGTGAACTTCATGAGCAAAAAATCTTCCCMAAATGTCTCCTCACACACGTGCTGGTGTGCGTTTGGTCACTGAGCATTTATTGAGACAATGCTGAGAGGAACTCAGAAATTAAATCATTTCAACTAACTGCATTTCCTATTACTTAAAAATGGAAGCAYTGATAGGCAATATATAATCATTAAGAGGTGAAACCCTAAAATCAGTGCATTGAAGGAAAAGCAGGCCTTACCTATTGCTTTTCTTTGACACGGCCCCCCTGGATCGATAACAATTTACACTCCTGGGAAAGTGCCATGGCAGATTTTTTGTGGAGCTCTTCCTGCCAGGGAAGAAGTAGCCAGACCTTATTTATCAAACTTCTGCCACATTGGCTCAGGAATTGCACTGACTGGGAGTATTTTTATGCTCCCCTCCCTTGTACCAGCACTTTCTGTGCCTGGACCCTCTGCCCCTTCTATTTAAATRCAGGCATTGCTTATTTGCCTTCTAGCACAGCTGCTGCCAGAGGATTTTTAGTACCAAAGGCTCCTTTTTGCCTATTCCTGGAGGCATCTGTGCTGCCAGTATTTATGAAGGCAAGGGCATGGAGCCTTACACAGGCTGTAAACCCAGTCTGAGAGGTTTTATTTGGGAGTAAGCACATACTCTTTATTTTCACTTTCTCTTTCCTCAGCAGACATGTTTCAAAAGAGCACAGTTAGCTTTTTGCAGGCAAGAGACTGGTAATATTTCTTATTATCCCCAATACCCAAGTGGAACTTAATTTAAAAACGTTGAAATTTTCTCTAAAAGACAAGTCCTCCTCCTTCATGCAGTTTTATTTTGAGGAATGGTAATATGTGGCAAATTTGTTTGGAGTCCTAACAGCTTTATCATGCAAAGGCTCRTATTTTAAGTGTCAACTTGTCTTTCTGGGCACTTTTTCTTAAAAAAAGAGTGTAAACTTTGATTCAAAATGGAAGCAAATGGCTCTGTAAAGCCTCTAGGTAGAGGATTGCTATTAAAGTTTTATCCCCCATCTACATGACTGAAATTGGTTATTAGTGAAATGTTCCAAAAAGCCTCTATAAGGCAGCAGGAGGCCATGTGAGAAAACTCTTCTCTTGCAGGCTATCATGGCTCAGCTCCCTCAAGAGCAGAAAGCCAAGATTGCTGAGCAGGTCGCCAGCTTCCAGGAGGAAAAGAGTAAATTGGATGCTGAAGTGTCCAAGTGGGATGACAGTGGCAATGACATCATCGTCCTGGCCAAACAGATGTGTATGATTATGATGGAAATGACAGACTTCACCAGGTGAGGCTTTTTCATTTGTGCATCCTGAGCTGGCTGGGCTGCTGGGCTCTCTGTGAGACACGGTGCAAGCTCTCCTAAGAGTCTCACTTCTTGTAATTTCCTTTAAATGGTGCCCTGTTAAAGGCTGCATATTAACTGGGGAGATGCATTATTGTGCAATGGCTGGGTGGTAATAACTGTTTAAATTGATCTACAGATACACAGCAGTTATTGCCTGTCTTTCTTTCTTTCTTTCTTAAGGGTGATTCTTGTCCCCAGGAATAGATATATATTTGCTCGGTTCTTTACAACATTAAATTCTATGGGCTTCTCGATATTGCTATGCTGCAGAAATAGTTCCTAGTGCAGTTATTTGCCGAGGAAAGAGAGGGGTTTTGATGCCTTTTGAAATTAATTTACCAGATTTTATATAATGCTATTTTTTAAACTTCATGTTCCATTCCATAAAAATTGCAAATCTCTCTTCTAAAATGTTATCTCTTATCATCATTAGCTTGCTCAAAGCAGTAAAGTTTAAGATGTTTTTACTCCTAGATTTAAGCTAAATGTGGGGAGGAGCTGGAGGTGCTGTAATGGCTGCTCCTGCCTGTTCCTGCCCTTTGGGTGAGGATCACTGCCTGCACTGAGTGCAACAGAACGAGAACCAGGCTGCAGAGTTCACTGCTGTGCTTCTCTGGTGCTAGGAGGGAGCTTCTGCTCTGTTTTGCAGGGGCAAAGGTCCACTGAAGAACACGTCAGATGTGATTAGTGCAGCCAAGAAGATCGCAGAGGCTGGGTCAAGGATGGACAAGCTGGGCCGGACCATTGCTGACCATGTAAGTCACAGTCCCACGAGCCTTCAGCAGCAGTGAGCAGCAGCAGATCTTTTAGAACTGCAGGCATGATGAAGAGATGGAAATGTGTTTGGTTTTGGGGTGGTTTCACTGCTTTTCCAGATTTGCTGCTGGAGAATTCTAGCCTGTGACACAGCAGCTCCTTGGCTGTGTCAGGCACCTGGCACTGAGTGCCAGCCCTGCTGCAGGTCACCCAGAGCCAGGGCAGTGCCCGTGCTGAGCCAGCCCAGGCTGGGGTCACACCCAGAGCACTGCTGGTGCTTCCCAAAGCACAGACTGCAGGGACAGCACCTGCACAGCTCACCTGGCCTCTTGCACAACCTTTAATGTTGCTTCTGAGGCAACTTTTCCATATGAGCCACTTGCAGATGCCCCACAGACTGTGTGGTGAGGCTGTCAAAACTCTCTGGTGTTTTCTTCACTGTCCAGTCAGAGCTGATGAAGCCTTGGAGCCAGGCCTGCAGTGCCCCGAGGGTGGCTGTGCTGTCCCAGGATTTGGAAAGAATTCTTACAGGATTGAATGAGCATGGCCAGCTCAGGGATTTATTTGTGCAATGCCAGTCCTGAGCCACTCAGAAACTGGGCCAAGCAAGAGCACCTTTGGCCTCAGCCCACACCCAAATTKCAGAGAAACATCAACATTAGTAATAATATTCCACCTTCAAGAGAACCTTAAGTCTGAGATCATGGACTAAAGTTTGTTTTCTCCAGTTGTCCGTTGCTTCCCAGGCCTTTTCAGGATGGAAATTTGTCATGCAAGGTTTTAACTGAGCCCAGGTCCTGTTGGAAGTAAATCATTGCAGTGCAGATATCTCTCTGATGTTGCATCCAGGGCTGCTTGTCTCCATCCTCCTTTATTAATAATGCAGGGAGAAATGTTTAATGGGGAGATACATCTGAGAAGTGTTTTTTTCCAGTGGCTCTCCTTGCTGTAGCCCTCGGACAGCCTTGTTTCTGCAAGAGCCAGGTGTGCTGCTAATGTGGGTAAATGAAGCAAGGAGCAGTTTGTGTTTGAGGTCTCAGGGGAACTTGGGCTGAAGCTTTACAATGCTTTTTTTTCTTTTTTAATTCAAATGTTTTATGCAAAGTTTGTGTATGGTTTTCTGTATTGAGCCATTTCAAAATAGAAAAGAAAACTAAATGGCTCCTTTTAGTAGCAGTAAGGTCCTTAAAAATGTAACAGATTAAGCACATGTTTGAAGATAAATATGAGCAGCACYGTACAGTTAGTCATTTTGACAAGAATATAGCTTTTTCCTGACTCCATACTCTGCTAATACTTTGAGCTTGCATATTTCATTAGCAGTGCTTACACAGTTTTTAGAAACGTGTTCGTGTGGAGCAGTGTGACAGTTACAGAGGAACAGCTCCAAGCACCAACCCTGCTGTGCTGGGAGCTGTGTTCCTTGTGCTGGGTGACACCWGAGCCCTGCCTGCCCCCCCATGTCACTGTGCCACCAGCAGCCCTCAAAGCACCACATTCCTTGGAAACTGCACGAGCTGCAGGCCCAGGAATTCTGTGTCATTTGGGAAGTTTCCCACTGTCAGCCCCAGCCTCTCCCCAAGGTTTCCATCCCTCACTCCAAGCAGCTTCTGCTTGCTGGCAGTGGGAGAATACGAAGCAGTTGTAGCMCAACACAAATGACAGTGATTTGCAGCAACACAAGGGTTCTCTCCATTATTTATTTTCTCGATGTTGAAACACCTATGAAGCCAAAGAAAATTTCTGTTGCTTTCTTCGTTTCACAGCRGTGGGAGGCTGAGCTAACAGCAGTTCTGATCATTCAGGGAAAAGTATCTGGGGCTGAGAATAGGGGTTGCCCCATTTCCCAGTAAAAGGCTCCAGCAACTTCTTGCTGGGGAGACTGGTCCCTGGCTGCGGGACTGGGGTGGGACCTTGGGCACAGGCTGGTGGCATCTGCTGGCACACATGGCCTGTCCTGCCAAGGAGCTGCTTCCCCAAAACAGCTGCTGGCAGCTCCTGCTGGGCCCAGCTGGCACCCAGGGCTGGGGGCATTTTTTTGGGAATTCCTGGTGCAGCAGGGTCTGTTCCCAAACAGGAGATGCAGAGGGAGAAAGAAACTCAGCAGCTGCTGGCTCTCCCCTACAGTCWCTGGGGCTGGGTTGTGTGTTCATCACTGTCAGCACACAGCACCAGGGCTCTGCTGTCTTCCCCTGCCCCTTTTCTGTGCAAAAAGAGGGAAAAAGGTGATCCTGCTTCTCAGCAGGCTCAGCTGGGGTGGCAGGAAGTGAATRTGGGGGTGTTTGCTCTGTCCAGGATGGAGCTTGGATTTGATTTSGAGCAGCCAGCTTAGCTTTTGCCARCAGCYTCCTTTGAGTGTGTGGCAGCGTTTCACTTTGGGGTGTGGGAAGGTGGGATGGCCCCCAACAGATTCATTTCCATCCCCWCTGTCCTCCCTGCTGGGCTGGTTTGTGGGAATCCTGCTGTGGCAGCTCTGCTGATGGGGCTGTGGCTGTGCATTAACGCAATAATGGATTCGTTCTTCATCAGTGTTGGACTAGTTGCCTTTTGGGGTTTTTCATTTTTATCTGGTGCTCCTGCCTAGGAAAGGACAGGGCTTTGCAGACCCCTGCAGTGCCTTTTGTTGATGCTCTTTTTATCTGGTGTTACATCTCCATTTAAGCCTCCTCTGTGCTTGAGCTGAGTCCTCGATTCTGTCTGCAGAAATAGCACACGCAGGAGAGGCTGTGGGTTCCAGCTCCCATCGGATTGATGAACACAGCCCAGTGCTGATTCCTGTTCCACAAAGGTTGTGCTGCTTTCCTCAGCCCCTGGTGAACATGCAGCAGCCTCCTGCCTGCAGAGTCTTTCCTTAAACTGCTTCCACAGCCTCACAGAGTAGCTGCAGTTGTTGAGCTRTCCCTCTGACGTGCTGTACTGGGCTTTTGTCATCCCTCAGGCCCCTCCACTACTGTGCTGCTCACTCACTGTGTTAGATGAGCTCTTTGGGAGATGGAGAGCAGTTTCCAAAATGGTAATTTGAGTTTTTCATTAGCTCTTTGGCCAGGGCTATTTGTGGACTTGCTCTAAAGCATCTTGTACCACTGACTAATATTGATTAGCTTAAAAAATTAACCTGCAGGCTTTGCTGCTTCGTTAGGCAGGGTTTCACTGCACTGATGGAAGCCACATGCCCATACTGGGAGTTGCAATTAGTTTGGGTGTTCCATCATTTTCCTTTTGGGACTCAGAAGGTGGTTTCTATCAGCTGGTGGGGTCAGATGCCCATAAAGCCACACAGATCTCCAGAGGCTGATGTGCCAGCATGCCCCCAGTCCCACTGCAGAGCCCCTGTGGATGTATGAGCCCTGTGAGCAGCACCTGAGTTAGCTCTGCTGAATGCAGAGACCACTTGTTCTGGCCCTAGAAAATGCCAAATGGATGTATCAGCTACACTAACCTTCACTGCAGAGGGAAATGCCTGCTGTGGCACGCAGGAGCTGCTGTGGGAAGAAAATGCTCCATGTGARCAGGACCTGTTTGCACATCCCTGTGTGTGCACCACAATCTGCTCTGGTGCCTGTTTTACACAGGGAAAAGGCAGTTCCTGCTCCCATTTCTGAGCTCAGGAGAGAAGGGAGCCCCTGCTGCTGACAGCCAGGAGGAGATCTTTACCTCTGAAAGGSGGGGAGAGGCTGCGTGGCCAAAGCCACAAACCTCAGCTTGAGTGAAGCRTTAAATGGTGAACTGGTGCCACATTTAAGATTCTTCTTCCAGTCATGCCATGTCCATTATGAATCTTCATCAGATGCTCCATTGCACAGGATCAGGGTCTTAGGTGAAATGGGATTTTGCTGTGAACAGGGGTGCKTGAAAAAGAGCTCTTAAATCACTCTGGATGGGGTGTAGCTGTCTGCAAGGCTGGAGATGACTGCAGGATGTGCCTGGGTGATGCCAGGTGAATTCCACTGCTGCAGCTGCAGTCATGCTGGGTTCAAGGCAGCCTGCCCTCGAGGATGAAATAAGGATCAATGTCCAGGGGGCCTGTGGGTGCTGGATGGGAAGGTGAGAGGATGAGTGGCCATTTCAGTGGARCAAAGAGCAGGAGCTCCCTGTGGGRTGCAAATGATGCTGCTCTGGGTTCAGAGCAGGGCTTGAGCAGTGGAGGTGTGACAGGATGTGATATCAGTGGCACTGTGAAGCTGTGGGTGCTGTGTGTATGAACAGCCAGCTCTCAGCTTGCTGCTGAGAACCAGAAGGGCTCCTGCAGCAGCGAGGGATCCCCAGAGCGTGGCTACAGGGCTGGGATCCCCCACACCCTGCTGCAGCCCTGCCCTCAGGAACACATCCAGAGCGGGGTCCCCTGGACACTGCTGGCAGCACCAGCAGCAATGTCTGGCGTTCAGGGCTGGCCTGGTGCTGCCCAGCCAGGAGCTGTTGGGTGCCTGTGCCAGGTGTGGCAGCTGCAGGTGCCCCGCTGGCACTGGCTGCAGGGACAGGRGTGTGGCACGGTGCCACTGGCATTGTCCAGCAGCAGCACCAGAGCCTGGTRGGCAGAGAGGCTGTGGAGGTGTGTGCCTGCTGCCTCATTCCCTCATCCTCAGGCAGCCCTGGGRTGCCCCTGGGGCCGAGGTGGCCCATGGGGAACCTGCTGCTGGCACCACATCGCTGCACCCTACAGAGCCCTTTCCACAGCTCTTCTGTCTTACAGAGCCTGTTCTGGACTGTGGCTGCCCCTCAGCAGGGCTCCCCTCTGGTCTGGAAATCCAGCCTGAGCCTGGCTCACCCGTGGCTCCTCCATCATCTCAGCTCAGGCCAAATCCAGGGATGGCCCTTTGGTTCTGTCCCAGAAAATGACACCTTCCCAAAGTGCAAGCAGCCCCTGCAGAGGAACTCCTGCAGAGTCTTTCATACCAAGCTGAAAAAGCTACCTTTACCCTATGGCTGAGTCCTGCWGCAGCACCTTAAAATGTCTTTTTGCACCTGGTGAGGAGCCTGGTTTCCCCTCTGCTCTGAAATGGGAGCAGGTGTCAGGAAAATCTCTGTTTGCTGCATGTAATTGAGTAACTGTCAGGTTTATAATTTCCGAGCTTGGAATACTTGAGATTGAGGGTTGAGAGAGGAACTGGTGACACCTGCTTGTTGCAGCTCTTGGGTGTCAGACCATTTCTGCTGTGTCCTGCACAATCCAGGAARGACCTTTCACAGCTGACAGAGCTGCTCCAGGGAGGGTGAATGATCCTCTTTCTTCTCCTACTGCCCCTCTTCTTCCTCTTGCTCCCTGGCAGGGCTGCTGGAGGGAACTGGAAGGAGCCCAGCAGCCCGTCCAGTGCTGCCCCTGTCCATGATTCCTGGGTTCAGATGCATTCCATGCTGCTCAGCTGTCCCAAACCCCAGCACTCCGTGGGGAGGACAGTGGTCTTTGGGCCCATTGCCTGTCCCAGGGGGAGGTGTGGGTGTGCCCCTCTGGTTGTGCCCAGCTGTGGTGCTCAGAGCCAAACGTGCCCTGTGTTGTTGTCTTGCAGTGCCCGGACTCAGCGTGCAAGCAGGACCTGCTGGCCTATCTGCAGCGCATCGCGCTCTACTGCCACCAGCTCAACATCTGCAGCAAGGTCAAGGCTGAGGTGCAGAACCTGGGCGGGGAGCTCGTCGTCTCTGGGGTACGTATGGCMCTGCTCTGCCTGGGCAGCTGTTTCCTCCACACCACAGCTCTTCAAGCTGAGCTTTGCTGTTGCACACCAGGAACAGAGCAGGGATGCTGGAGCACTCASGTTTGATGTATGCAGAGCTTGTGTTGCTGCCTCACTGTTCTGGGAAGGAATGCGTGCTCTGAAAATACAGACTTCACATCTCCTTACTCARCAGTGTTTGTAGACAGATTCACTTCACCTCTGTGTGATCTGTTTTCCAGACTGCTTTTCACTCTTAGTGAGGTTAAATCACTTTACCAGCACAGCCAAACCTACCCCAGGTCTGTGCACAGCCTCGGAACATGCTGGGGTCCTGCAATGCTCCAGAGATGTTAATGTTTCAGGATAGCTGTGCCCTGCAGAGTGCAGGGATTTTTAGTGGCTGCTCTGGTTTCTGACAGCTGGAAGCTGCCCCAGGCCAGCCTGCTTCCTTATTCCAGCCATTACTTTGCAAATATTTTTTTCACTGTAGTTCATAAAATGCTTCCTCCTAAGAGGATTCTGTGTGACAGATATTTGGGGGGAGGGAAGGGGAGCTAAATTCTTAATTTTTTCTGGCCTACTCTTCTTTGCCCTGCACAGGCAGGTTTGGTCACTGGTGCCTTTGCCCACCATCTCAGGACTCAGGAAAGAAGAGACAGAACTGGCTGATAGTCCAGTATTGCTCCCTGAATCCTTAACTGCAAATGGAAAAAAATATACCACATCCTGCCATTTTGRTATCACAGAATCATGGAATGGTTTGGGTTGGAAGGGACCTTAAAGYTCATCCCATCCCACCCCTGCCGTGGCAGGGACACCTCCCACTGTCCCAGGCTGCTCCAAGCCCCAATGTCCAGCCTGGCCTTGGGCACTGCCAGGGATCCAGGGGCAGCCACAGTTTCTCTGGGCCATCTGTGCCAGTGGTATTTTCCAGTGATGTCCTGTTTGATATTTCGATTGCTTAAACTTACTAGCACAGATTTCCCCCCAAAACCAGGGAGAGCTGGAGAAGGAGAGCTTTGGGGCAGCAGCAGCAGCAGGAGGTCAGCAACAGACACCCTGCACAAGCTGAGCCCATCAGGGGTGATGGGGCTGTGCTGCCCCTCCTGCTGCTGCCAGGCCCCTCTGCTCCCTTTCCAGCCCCTCTGCTCCCTTTCCAGCCCCTCTGCTCCCTTTCCAGTCCCCCCTGCTCCCTTTACAGCCCCCTTTGCTCCCTTTACAGCCCCCCTGCTCCATTTCCAGCCCCCCTACTCTGTTTCCAGCCCCTCTGTTCCCTTTACAGCCCCCTTGCTCCCTTTCCAGCCCTCCTGCTCTTTCCAGCCCCCCTGCTCCATTTCCAGCCCCTCTGCTCCTTTCACAGCCCCCCAGAGCTGCTCCAGGGGCTGTGAAGGAATGTGCTGCTGGGTGCTGCTGCTCCATGCCCCAGGAGCTGGGAGGCTGAAGGTGCTGTCAGAGCAGGAGGTGTGTTATTGTGCAGCAATACGTACTCCAGAGTTCCACTGCAGTTACTCAGTGTCTCCAGGATTTAYATCCCCTCTGCCATAAATTAGTGATGGAACAGCCTGGCATCCGTAGGCTGATCKCCTGGTTTTATCCCTTCTCTCGAGCCTGTCCGCTGGGGCTCAGGGTTGCCAGCAGCAGTGTGAAGCTCTGGGATAATCAGATGGASACCTTAGCCAGTCCAGAGACATCACCTGTCTGAGAGGAGAATTGTGTCCAATGCTCMCAGCCTGCCCACAGAGCAGAGTGCTGTGACAGCAGAGCAGGCAGGGCTGGCACCTCCAGGCTGACAGTTCATTGAGAAAAACCTCCCTGCTCTCCTGGCAGGCAGTGATTCCTCCTGCTGGGAGCACTCAGGGCAGCAGGGCAGGGGTTCCCAGGCTGCTGCTGGGGAGGAGGGCACAGCACAGGGGCTTGACAGAGGAGCTGAGGTGCCACGGTGGCACTCGGGGCACGAGGTGGAAAARAGGGGACAGTGCCCCAGAAAAGCCACCAGTCCCTGCCTGGCTGGGTTTGCTGCTGGACAAGCCACAGCTTCAGGCTTTTCCCCCAGAACCTTCCTCAGAGGTCTGGAACAGCAGGGATGAC
>NW_026623603.1:286304-294204 GCF_030028575.1 Malurus melanocephalus
ATTTGGCCTTGACAAGCACAGGTGCCACCCAGAGCAGGACTGTAGCCCCTGGAGAAGGGGGTCCCAGCTGAGGTTACCACAGTGCTCCTCCCCTCCCTCTCCCACCGAGCCCTAGTCTTAGCTCTTCATCCCTGCTTTCCCCACAGCTTTGACAAATTYATGYTTTCCCTTGCTTTGATTCTCTTGTRAATCAGGAACCAGCTGGGAAAGGGCTCCAGGCCTGGCTGGTGATGCAGTTGTGTTCCATCCTTCCCAATACAATTTGGAATTCTAGGGCAATTTAAATATTTATTGTCAGTGATTAAGATATGACTACAGCTTTATTAATTTCATTAGAGAATAAGCTACTGTTAAATCTTAATCACAAAAGCAAAAGGCAGAATACAAATCATTCCCATTGCCATTAATATGGAAAATGCAGACAGGGGGGCAAACTCTGCTTTCGTGTTGGTGGCWCAAGTCAGGCTTGCAACCACAGAGTGTCCAAAGGAAAAGCCTGCCTCAAACTGGGAGCCTCAGGTTTAAAAGGAAAAATAGCAATCAGTTCCATAAATCAGATAAATYGGTTTTCAAGTGTTTTTGCCCCCAGGGCTGCTGTGTTTTCAGTGGAGTGCTGTGTTTGGGGTTCCCTGGTGTGACTGTGTGTGCTCCTTTGGCAGGTGGACAGTGCCATGTCCCTGATCCAGGCAGCCAAGAACCTGATGAATGCCGTGGTGCAGACGGTCAAGGCGTCCTACGTGGCCTCCACCAAGTACCAGAAGTCACAGGGCATGGCCTCCCTCAACCTGCCGGCCGTCTCCTGGAAGATGAAGGCTCCGGAGAAGAAACCCCTGGTCAAGAGGGAGAAACAGGACGAGACCCAGACTAAAATCAAGAGGGCATCYCAGAAGAAGCACGTGAACCCCGTGCAGGCCCTCAGCGAGTTCAARGCCATGGAGAGTATCTAGAGGAGGGCTCTGGCTCGGGGGTGTTCATCTCTAGCCCACTACTGCTACTTCCAGAACTCTACTTTTAATTTCCTAAGGATTTTTCAAAAAATTACTATTCCTCCAAATGTATTTACTTAATATAATTTTGATAACTTTGTTTAGATTACACGGGGAGATACTCAAATTTCTAAGTCCTATCAGTATATCTTCAGCCTGCAGAAGTGTGGTAATTTAGATGGCTTTTAGATTACAGGGGTGGATTTCTAGCTGGAAACTTTTTTATAATCGTGCTTTAAATAAGATATACTATAACCAAAGAGGATTTTACAGTAACACTAACGGTTAACACTAATACTGGATCATGCTACTCAGAGACTCAGTTTATCATGGTGATTAAGAGAGAAAAAAATAGATTTTTTACTCAAAAAAAAAAGTAATTGATTGAAGTATTGTATGTGTTAGTGTATTACTGCTGTGGGGGTGGAGAGGGAGCGAGCTCAGGGGAGTTTGTGACCACAGCCGGAAAAAGCTGGAAAAACGATCCCCCCGTGCCTGGGAGAGGATCACGTTTGGAGCTGGCTGGGGCTGCCTTGGGACCGCGATGCTGCTTCCCCTGGGCTGCCCTCGGGGTGGGCACTGCTCCTTCCGGGGAGCTCCCGGAGCCGATCCCTGCGGGAACATCCCCTGSTGTGGGGCTCCCGTGTGACACGGACGGGAATTCTAATGCCTGGTTACAAATTACTAATGTATTTTGCTGCGGGACACTAATAAAGTTGCTTTTCCCAGCTGGTGCATTGTGGTGCTGTGAATGGAGCGGGGCCCAGCCCGCCCCTCACCCCCCCGTCGCCATTCAGATGCAAATCAGCTTTGTGCTCATTCCTCATAATTGCTCTGCATCCCGCCTTGGGCTTCAGAGGCACCCAGGAAATCGTGTTTGCTCAGGCTGCAATTTAGACTGTACATTATTTGTGATAACTATAGCTACAAGGTATAATTTCGCTGTCTTATTTAAATTTAATGAATTTCWGTGTGTTCCACACGTCCCAGTCGAGTCGGGTGCTGGGGAAGCGATGCCTGCACGGGGCAGCACGGAACGGTCCCGTTCCTGCAGAGCCTCCCCTGAACTGGAAAAGCCTGGGCTGTACTCAGTGCCTAAACTCCAGCTCCCTTTTAGAGCTGAGCCTTGGCACTGAAGTGTTATAATTTTATTTATCTCAATCAGCTTATAATTTATGGTGTTAAGGTTATTGCTGTCATGTTACTGTAATGCTGATCGGAATTAAGCTACACAGTTTTTGGGATATTTCTGCCAAATGCATTGTTTTCAAGCATTTCAGCCTCTTGRGTACAGCTATTAAACAGTGGAATTATGGCCATTTCCATACACCCTTAACATGGAAACAGGCTCGGAGGGGGAGCTGTGCTCCTCCATTGACATTTGGGGGTTAACAGAACAGAGAGGCTGTAGATCTTCTTTTTTAGGTAATTATTAACTGATTTTATACAATGTTTTTTTTTTCTCCTGGTATTGCCTTAAAGGTGACATTCCCTGGGCTTTTCAGGGAGTACATCCAGTGCTTCCCCCCAATACAATCTATTCATAAGCTTTAAAAAACAACCCCTACATTCAGATGTACAGACAAATTTACATGTGTTTAGCTTTAAATACATGTTASTTTAATTTATGCTACAAACACTGAACATCAAGTAGGCAAAGAACATTTAACTACAATTAAAATGTGGTTCCCCCGGTGAGAGGTACAACCCCAGGGGGTGCAGGAGCAGCAGGAACCTGATGGGGACAGCAGGCCAAAAAACCTCAACTCACATTTCTTTTGTACCCAGAATTGCTCCTCTGGGAATTGTGTTTGGGTTTGGAGAGGAGCAGGGCATCGAGGTGAATCATTATTGCTGTAACTGATTTAATTGCTGTGTTCAGGAGTGCGGCAGCAGCGGCTGGGGAGGGCAAACGCCTCTCCCCACAGCAGAGCGGGGATTTGGTGTCATTAACCCCCAGTTTCAGTAGCTGGGGACGTGGTGGGGACCCCGGTGCTGCTGCTGCTGCTTTTCTGCAGCCCGGAGCCGGGGCTGGAGCCGGGCAGGGAGAGGCARCTCCTCATCCCGGAGCAAACCCAGCCCCGGCTTCAGCCCCGGCGTTGTTCAGCACCAGCCCGAGCCCCAGCTGGGTCAGGRGTCCCAAAGCCCCGATCCCGCTGTGTCAGGCAATTCTAGCCCCGGCTGTGACAGCGGCTCAGCGAGGGGTCCGGCCGCCAGCGAAGCTGTGACTTTATTAGGGAGCCAATTGAAGAGAATTACAGTAATTACTGCTCCCTGTAATTAAGCGCTGGGGAAGGGCTTGTGCAGGCGCTGTCGCTGCGGCTGCCGGGGGACGATGCTCGGGAGGGAGCGAACGCGAACGCGGCCGCGCCGGGCGGGGAAAGCTCCGGGGGCGCTTCAGCCGCCTCCCCCCGACAGTGAGCGAGGAGCCAACCCCACCTTCCCCATTCCCACCCTTCCGTGGAGAMGGGGATGGGGGGATCCAGCGTGGCTTTGGGCAGGGAAGGACTGTGGGACCTCCCAGCTCGCCAACTCCTCACGGCAGCTCCCCAGGCACTGCCTGAAGCACACTGGGGTACTTGTTGGAGAGGGTTTGGGCTTGGTTTTTGTTTTTTTGGGGTTTTTTGTGGGTTTTTTTTTGGGGGGGGGGGAGTAGGGCTTGGTGTTTTGGCAGTGATTTGAAGAGATTTGGGGTTTTTTTTGCAGTGCGTTGGGACAGCAGTCCCGGCTGTACAGGGATCTCAGGAAGATGAACCCACATTATCTTCTAAAGTGTATTAGTGAAACCACATTAAGTCCTCAGGAGATAGCCTTATTCCAGATTTCAAGTGCTCTTAATTCCGCGGTGAATGGAGCCAACGTTGAATTTATGCCACTTTAATTGTGTGTGAAGGTTCCGTGCCACGATTTAATGCCCGTTAATGAACGCSTTTCCCACCCGCGCTCTCCGGCGCCTTTGGGATGTGTCAGAGCGGCCGCGGGCGGGGGCACCCGGGGCGGGACAGGGGAGGGGAGGGGCACCCCAAGCTGTGCGTTCTAACACAGGACCTGGCTCCAAAAAAAAGCCAGGGCAGCCAAACCTCAAATACACAACTGAGGAGAGGGCGGGGAGGAGCGGGTGCGAAACCCCAACAAATGGGTGCGAAAAGGCAAAATCCATCMAGGCACCATCAGCTGCTCCGGTGCTGAAGGCTCGGGCTCTGCCKGTCTGCGATGGAGCCTGGAGAGCGCCCCGCGGAACCGCGGCCCGGGCTCTCTCCGAGCCCCTCCCTGGCCCAGCAAGCGCCGGCRTTTGGGGAGCTCAGACTGAGCTCGACCCTCCCGATGCTCTGGTGGGTGCAAGGGGAAGATGCTGGAACTGTTCCTGGCCTGGCCGCGGATGGGATTCCAGCACCTAATGCTTGACCCCCTCCTGAAGCTGGAGGAATGGGGGCACCGTGCCAGCTCCAAAATGAAGGATGGAAGTGCCTGTCCCACCTCCTGGGGCTGCAGAGGGAGGGGCGCGCTGAGCTCTACACAAGGTTTCCAATCGCCCCGGGACCCCCCAGCCCGGGGGCTGCTCCAGCCCTGCCTTGCTCCGTGCCTGGGAGGCTGCAGGAATTTGGGGGCTGTGACACCCCCCCTGTGCCCCTGCTCCCTGTGCCGGGGTTGTTCCGGTGAGGGGTCTGGCCCATGGGGGTCTGGCTGCTGCACAGGGTGGGGGCCCTGCCTTGAGTCCTTTTCTGCGTTTAACACTCTCAGTGCTCAGTAWTTCCGGGTAATTCGTGTTTGTTTTCTATTCGGCTGCCAAAGGCAGGTGCCCTGGGGTGATGAGTGCGGCTCGGGGGGGGGGCTGTGTGGTGGGGTGGGGAGGGCTCTCATACAGAAGGAGCTGGGCTAGAGGTGCCCTGTGCCCGAGAGTCCTCCCAGACACAACCAAAGGTCAAAGTGGCCTTTGGCAGCCCCAGCCCGAGCTCCTGCCTCACCCACGGTACAGGAGAGGAGCCAGCTCCACCCCTCCCCCATGGGGACAGGGCTGAACCCCCAATGCAAACCCCCAAATCTCTTGGGCYCAGGGCCAGGGGCTGCCGAGCTCCGGGGTGACCCCAGCAGGTTCCAGAGGTGCCCCATAGGGCCCGGACCCTCTGGGCAGGGGGTACAGGGTGTGGGTGTGGAGTTCCCTGAGGATCAGCGCTGCCCAGGACCTCGCCCAGCCTTGACCCACCCCCGGAGCGGCACTGCCGGGAAATGGCGATTTGTTCCCGTTGCTTGAGCTCCTTTTGATGCTCCCTGTCCCCGGCTGTCACAGCCCGGGGGTGGCCATCCCAGGGCTGGGCATGGAGCGTCACTGMCCCGGAGCCACCGCCTGCCCTCTCCTGAGCTGCCCGGAGCCCCCTCCATCCCCAAGGCCAGCGCAGGTGTCCCCTGAGCCCCGGCTCAGAAACCTGTCGGGTTTCAGACCTTTAGGAAGAGCGAGTGGGGTTTTGGCTTTGGGGATTGGGCCGGGAGGGCTGCTGTGGTTTTCTCCCTGGCTCAGCCCATCAGACAGACCCACCCTGTTAAATCCAGCTGTGAGACAGGGACAAGGCCAGGCAGGGCCCCAGAAATGCCTGTGCTGATCCCCTCCACTCGTGCTGGATCCCTGCTCACTTGGCATCGCTTCAGAGGCTTGGCTTTCCAGCTGAAAAGCTCCTTCCTGTGCTTGTCCTGGCTGTTACCACCAGATATATATTTTATTTTTCAAACCTACAAGGAAAGCTCTGGCAGGGCTGGCTGAGAAAYGCATTTCAGATAGAAATAGATAAAATAAAATAATGCCAGCAAAAGAGCCTAAACAAACCCCAAAAAGAGAAAGATCAAAAAAAAAAATCAATAGTTATAATTAGCCCTGCTACTTAACAGTGACAAGTGACAGGCTGTACATGGAGGCCACAAATATTTGAGCATGAAGAAGGGCTGGTGGCCCTGAGCCAGCCCAGTGGCTGCAGGGTGGCAGTGGAGGAAGGATCCGGTGGCATTTGTGCCCCAGGCAGAGGGAGCTGCACCGGTGGGGCTGGGTCCCGTGGGGTGGTCACAGCCAGGGGATGGCCCTGCTGCAAGGAAAGGCTGGGACAGAGCCCTGCAGAGCATCCCTCCAGCCAGCACAGCCACCCTCACGGGCATCCCTCAGCCCTTCCCACCCAAAGGGAGAGGCTATGCAGCCCCCTTGGGTTCCCTCCTGACCCACCCAGGACATGGCAGGTGCCACGGCTGGGCAGTGCCAGCTGAGGCCTGGGTCCCTCACCACGCTCACCTCCCTTTTCCCAGYAGCACCCCATGAAAACCAGGCACGTCCCCTGCCCCGAGCTGTTCCAATAACCAACTTGCTGGCACACAGTGCTGGGATCCCATTTAGTCCAGCAGTTTATTCCAAAGTGCACAGACACCAGCGCCACCCAAACTCGCGCTGCCACCCTGAGTTCCCTGGACTGGGCTGCTCCTGCGGTGTCACCTCAGCTCCTGGATGATGGTGTTTATGGAGCCCAGGAGCTCCCCGAAGTAGCCATCCATGTCCCCGTCCTGCTGTTCCTGGGCTGCCAGCTGCTCGTACTCGCTGCGCAGGAGGCTCAGGGCGGTGCCCAGCGCGGGGTCCCCCCGGTAGCTCTCCCTGCACACGGCCATCAGCGCYGCCACCAGCTTGAGCACCTTCTCGCGGCTGTCGTGCTCGGGCAGGGCCAGCAGGCGCGGCCCCACGGCGCACCAGTCCTGCTCCAGCACTGCCGGCACCAGCCTGACCTGCTGGTACTGCTGCCGCTTCTCCTCCATCTGCTCCCCGTGCTGCGAGTCCTCCAGCAGCCTCTGTGGAGTGGTGGAGCACAGATTAATGGTCCTGACTGTGGGAAGTGGTGGAGCACACATTAATGGCCCTGACGGAGAGGAGCTGCTCCCAGGAGGTGACAGGAGAGGAGGATGTCCTGTACCACCTGCTCTGGACAGGGACTCGCCACAGACCACACCGAGCTTGTGTCCCKGCTCCCTGGCCACAGGGGCTGGCTGTCCACCCTGGAAAAGTCCCAGTGACTGGGATTCTGCGTCACACAGCCCAGGAGRGGACTCGAGGGGCAGGAAGCTCAGCAGGACTTGTGAAGTCTCTGGTCTGATGCTTTTGCAGCTGGACAGGTGCCTGCAGCACCCAATGAACACCACAGCTGGCTCCATGCTGCTCCTACCAGGAATGGGCATCTCAGCCTCTTCCAGCCACAGCCAGGCCTTTCTCTCCCAGCCTGCTCCTGAAAGCCCCAGCACTGCAATTCCCCAGGAGCTGGATCCCCTACAGCGAGAGGGACCAGCCCYGAGCAGCACCAGGGCCAGGGGGAGGAGGGGAACCCCCCCAACACATCCCCCTGACACATTTGGGGCTGGGGTGCTGGAGAGGCTGTTGGGATTCCCAAAGAGGCTCCATCCCCTCGGGCTCATCCTGGCTCCGTGCTGCCCTGTGATGGCTGCAGTGTCTGTGTGAGGCAGGGCTGGGGGAGCTGAAGGCTTCTGGGCACTGCTGGGTACAACTGCAGCCTTGGGGCAGCCAGCAGGCACGGGAGCTGCCACAAGCCTTGCACAGTCTTATGGGTCCCTGAGGTGGTCGCTACCCTGTTCTCTGGTCACCAGTGGCCATGGGCTCTGCCCGGCCCTGGGCACTGCTGTGAGAGCCTGGTCACAAGGATTGGCAGGAATGACACAGWGGGGACATGGAGGGACAACACCAAGGAYTGACCTCCCCTCCCCAKATCCCCTGGGAGAGCTGCCTGCTGRGCTGCARGCAAGATTTGGGCTGAAAAGGAAGGAATGTGGCAGCAGGAGCTGTTTAGAGCCCCAGTGACTCCTGTTTTGTGCTGAGAGCTGCCAGGGTGGTTCATGATTCCAAACCAACCCATCTGACAGTCCCCCATCCCATCCAT
>NW_026623603.1:294489-302192 GCF_030028575.1 Malurus melanocephalus
GTGCAGCATTCCCAGCCCAAAGTGCAGCTAAAAATCACCATTTGACCATAAAGCCGAGAATCTGGCAGGCTGTGCCTGCCCCAGCCCCTTGGAGCCRGGAACAGATGGGGCTGCAGCTGGAAAACGGGCAGCAGGATGGAATGTGAACGGTTTGAGTCAAAATGCCCATGTCTGCTCCTTTCCCATGGAGCTGACAGGATCATGTTAGAGTCAGAAACTGATATGATTTCAGACTTGCTAAAATAATTTGCACCTTTACAAAGTCTCCTGGAAAATAAGTGATTTAACAGAGAGGTGCTGCTCTGCCGTGCCTGCAACCCAGGTATTAGAGCAGCCATAATCCGCAGGGCAAATTGGCCATAAACCGAGCCAGAGTGGATTTAATTTCCATTCTCTGGAGTCAGGGAAACGCACAGGCTGYACAACAAGCCATGGCAAGGAAAGACAGGCTTTAAACTGACATTTACAGCAGTAATCCAGGGTATTTGAAAAGAAAACATGGAAGGTGGCGGGCTGGGCTCCAGCGAGGGCYGTGCCCCAGGCTGAGGGCTCTCAGCAGGCAGGACATGGCACTGCTGGCCTGTCCCCTGCTCCTGGCTGGGCTCCACAGCCCAGGGCCTGCCTTCCTTACTCATGCCCTCGGTGCTCTGCTGCTGAAACACCCTCGGGAGGAGAWGGTGGCAGTGCCTTGAAGGCAAACAAAGGTTCCAGCTGCTCTGGATTCCCCCGGGATGGCCAAGGGGCTGCAGGGGACTCATCCCCACTGGTGCTGGGTTGGCTCCTCTTCATCCTTGTCCTGTGAGGATGTTCAGTGTGTGTGGGTTTGGGGAMGGTGGGGAGTGCCAGGCCAGGTGCCAGCTGCTCACCTTCTCCATGATGAGGTCGTAGAGCAGGGTGATCACGCGCACGTGGAGGGGCTCCATGCCCTTCTGCCGGAAGAGGCTCCGCAGCACCTGGAGGCCACCCAGCTTGAGGAACTGCTGCTGGGCATAGGGGAAGTGTCTCAGCATGGAGGACAGGGCGAACAGAGCCTGGTGGAGAGAGAGGGGGCCATCAGCACAACATCCATTGGCACCACGTGTGGCACAGTCCCTCTTTGTGGCACCCATGGGGACAGGAGAAACACAGCCCATCTGTACAGAGCTCCTTGGAAAATGCATCCCAACCTCTCGTTGTGAGGGGCATCTCTGACAGCCCCCTTTGCTCCTGATCCCAATCCTCCCCAACACTGCAAGGCTGCCCAGACTTGGGGGCAAGTATTTCCACCCAAACCCCACCTGGGCTGTCACTGAGGGCCCATGGCCAGCGCCTGGCAGACCCAGTGCCATCACTGCTCCTCCCTGCTCACCTCCACACAGGCACAGAGCCCAGCAGGATGCAGTGAGGGGCTCCAGGGTGGCTCAGCAGACCCCAGTCCCTGCGAGGTGCTCTGGATGCCTGGGGTGATGTCCCTGCACCCCGCAGCGGGAGGACACGGCCATGGCCGGGGAGCCCAGCACCCCCTGTGCCCCCGGGGCTCGGTGCCACCCCCGCCCCGCCTGCCTGGCTGTGACAGTGGCGGTGGCACAGGGCTGGCCGGGCCCGCCCGGGGCAGGGCACACGCTGCTCAGCTGGGCCCCGCGCCCCGCTCGGCTGATCCGAGCTGACAGCCATGTCTTCCCCGCTCCCRTTTGTTTCTATTTTCCATTTTCCGAGTTGCCGCCGGTGAATTTGAGATGCCGCTGTCTCCCTTTTTAATCGCGGGCCAGAGGACGGCAGAGGGAAGAAATGCACTTTTGGCCTGGCTGCCGTGCAGGGCTGAGAGCAGCGGGGTGGAAAGAGCGGCGCAGCGGGAGCCCGGGGCCGTGGCACCGGCCTGTCCTTGGGATCCGGGCTGGACAGACAGCACGGGAACGGGAAACTAAAAACCTCTGCCCTTCTGCAAAAGGGGGCTCAGCCCTCGAAGGCTGAATGTGGACAATCCTGAGCCCATCCCTCTCCCTTCTCCAGGGGCTGCCAGTGGGATGCACTCAGGCTCAGTGTGAAGAATGATTCTGGAGCCAGCACTCAGGGGTTCACAGAAACGCTGGTGAGAGCCCCTGCAYGCCCAGCCATCCCCCCCACCTCAAAAGGAGCTCGGGCTTGAGCCACAGGCACTTCTGGGAGGGGTTTCTGAGCATGGAGTGTCCTGTGGCATGCTCTGGGTGGGATCTCCTCACATCCATCACCAAATACAAGGGGGCTCCATAGCCTCTCCCACACCTTTCACTCACCAGAGGACTCTCACCAGGGACTGAAGGGAGCACATTTTAGGGAGATCGTTCCAGGTCCTGCTGGACCACCCGCCCCCTCCCCCCCATGCAGGAGGTCCCTGTGCTAACCAGGGCTGGGCTTTGGGAGCACCAGGTGCCATTACAGAGGTGGCATCACAAGCTAAAGAAAGAGTAATGGGATCTGATGCTCCAGGGAATAGAGCAGGAGGAGGGGGCGAGGGAGCCCCCAGCCCGATGGACAGCGCTGCACATTTGGCTGGGGGCTCTCGCTGCTGCTCCCTGCTCCCAAGCCTGTGCCAAAGGCACAACCCGGGGCTGGCTGCACCAATTAGCTCCTTCCAAACGTCAGCTCCAGACTCTGYCAGCCTGTGATGGCTGTGCTGCCACACAGGGGGACCCTTGGCTGCACYCCCCAAGGAGCCGCCGCACCGTGTCCTGTCCCTGCGGGCAGGCAGAGCCACTACTGGCACCAGGGGACACCCACAGAACCACTGCTGGCATCAGGGGACACCCACAGAGCCASTGCTGGCACCAGGGGACACCCACAGAGCCACTGCTGGCACCAGGGGACACCCACAGARCCACTGCTGGCACCAGGGGACACCCACAGAACCAGTGCTGGCACCAGGGGACACCCACAGAACCAGTGCTGGCACCAGGGGACACCCACAAAACCACTGCTGGCATTGGGGGGACACTCTCAGAGCTACTGCTGGCACCAGGGGACACCCACAGAGCCAGTGCTGCAGTGCTGCTGGGGTGTCTGGCAGCCAGGGTCGCCCTCCTGCACCCCTGGGAGCGAAGCCCACCCAGTGAGGGGAGCAGCGGGGGTCCTGCACTCTCTGRATGTCGGTGATGTTCTGAGGGTGTTTGTGTGGAGCTCAGCACCAAACTGGCCTTGCCCAGAGGTGCAGCCCCTTCCTCACCTTCTTCCTGACAGCCAGGGGCTGTTCCGTGGCCAGGATAACCAGGAGCTTCTGCAGGGCACCGCCCTCGATGGCCTCGATCTGCACTTTGGGGTTGCTGCAGAGACAAAAGCAAAAGGCAGGTCACCAGCAGAGTGGGGCATGGCAGTGTGGGAGGGAGCCTGCTCTGGCTTGTACCAGCACTGGGGTGGCACCAAGACCAGAGCACTGCCCGTCCCCTGTGCTGGCCCTGCTGAGGGATCTCGAGGGCTGTGTCCAGTCCTGGGCCCCATGGCCAGAGGGACCCTGAGGGGCTGGAGCGTGTCCATGGCAGGGAACAGAGCTGGGAAGGGTCTGGAGCCCCAGGAGCGGCTGAGGGAGCTGGGAAAGGGGCTCAGCCTGGAGCAAAGGGGGATCAGGGGGGACCTTGTGGCTCTGCACAACTCCCTGACAGGAGGGGACAGCCGGGGGGGTCGGGCTCTGCTCCAGGGAACAGGGACAGGAGGAGAGGGAACRGCCTCAGGCTGGGCTGGGGAGGGGCAGGGGGGACATCAGCAGGAATTTCCCCATGGAAAGGGTGGTCAGGCCTTGGCAGGGGCTGCCCAGGGAGGTTTGGAGTGCCAATCCCTGGAGGTGTCCAAGGAAGGGCTGGAGGTGGCACTGAGTGCTCTGGGCTGGGGACACGGTGGGCATCGGGCACAGCTTGGACTCCATGGCCCTGGAGAGCTTTTCCAACTTCAATGATTTTGTTCTATTCTACTTCCACCTCACAGTGGACATGGACAGGGTTCGATCCAGCCTGATCCCAAAACAAAATCCCCCAGCTCCCACCAGCCCTGGCTCATGATTATGGAGAAGGTACAGACCCCTGCAGCCACCCCAAACATGCCTGCAGTGAAGACAGCAGGGCTGGAAAGGGCACATTGGGTCACCTGTCCCACCCAGAGCAYCCTGTGGCTCCCTGAACCCTCTCCCCTCCCATCACATCCACTCCAGAGCACCCTTTGTATTTCAGTTCCTGCCTCCCCTCTCCGAGCCTGCTGTGAACGTGCTCATCACCCACACAACTCTCACAGCCAGAGCTCCTCTCCGAGGGCTCCAGGGGCTGAATCCATCCTGCTGCCTGCAGGGACAGGCTCAAACCTCAGGGCAGGATGTTGGCAGCTGCCCAGGGACAGACAGACAGACAGATAGACTGACCATTCCCACCATCCACGCTGACATGCTGCAAGCCCCCTTTCTAATGCACCTTGGAGGGTGGTGGAGGTATCAGATGCTCCAGGCTCCCTCCCTGGCAGTCAGGGTGCAGTGTCCCCACTGTCCACAGCCCTGATCCCACATCTCCCACCCTCCAGGATCAGCTCCAGCACCTCAGCCTTTGCTCCACGCTGAAACAGTGACTTGCACCGTGCCAGACCAAGGTCACTGACCCTGCACAGCAGCCACGGGTCTCAAAGATCCCAGAGAGCTGCTGGAGCAGCCTCTGCCAAGCCCCCACCGTGAAATGAAACAGAGCCATGCAAGGTCAGGAAGAAACAAAACCGGAGACAAATGGAGCTGGGCAGGGAGCAGCTTGGAGTTAAAGCCAGGGCAGAGGCACAGCAAAGCACCACACTCATCTGTGTCAGCCAAGGACCCTCCCTGTTCCATCCACGCTGAGCTTCTTGCACCAAAAGGAGCCATCCACAGCTCAGAAGGGGCAGATCTGGTGTGGGACTTCCCAGCTGGCATTCCCAGGSTGAACTCAGGCAAGGAAAACTGGGTTGGTTGAAAGCCACCTTTGATTTCTCTTTCCTCACCCTCTTGMTGCAGCAAACACCCAGGCAGAGCCAAGGCACAGGCACCCTGCCAAGGTGGGGCATCTGTGACCTGCCCAGACAGGGCAGGAGGGAGAAGGAACCAACCCAGGAGCTCCAGGATCCTCCTGCAGAAGGGATTTACACAGCACCATTCTCACAGCCCCATGAGCCAGCCCTGGGAGCAAACCAGCTCCTGCAGTGCCTGTGGGACCTGACCCAGCCTCCCCATGCCAGGAGGTGCAGAAARGTCTCCTGGAGAGGAGGATCTTCTCTGGTGATCTTCCATGCCAATATGCTGTGCAGTGACCCCTCCATGGCATCTCTGAATGGCCTGGGCTGGGCACTGATTTGGGGACTCAGGGGTCAGCAAACAGCACCAGCCCCAAACCTTCAGCTCTCCCCAGGCCACTCCTGGGCCCAAGGCCACTTTCCCCAGCTCACAAATGGGGCTCTCATCAACTCCAAACCTGCAGACACAGCCACAGCCATGGTCCAAAATTCTGATCAAATTTCCTATGCAAGTCCCTCTGGGCAATGTGGACCAGAGGATGTGCAGAAGCAGCTTGCAGGAAGGCACTTTGCTGAGGAGAAGTGCCCTGGAAGGACAATCCCCGGGGCTGGAGACCTCTCAGTGCCACTCAAGGGAAATGGTACAGGTGGGATATCCAAGCTCTTTTGTCACATGTCTCTAAAATAAATAATAAAAACCCTTACAGCAAGAGACACAACCAAGAAATTGGCATGCCTTTAATGCTTGGCTGGTCACCTGGAGGATTTGATCTAATTAAAATCTCTGAAGCATGGAGCATTTGCCAAGGAGCAGCTCYGGAGGTGAGGGAGCCTTCCCGGCCGGCAGGTGTGCCGCTCGCTGCTCAGCGCTCCTGTGGCTCCAGTCTCTGCTATCAATAGTCCTGGCTTCCAGCTAACAAAAAAGCTCCTTTGAAGCTTTGGAAATCTCAGCGCAGATCTGTACAAATTACACTGTCAAGCCCAGGGTAAAGCAGCCTRAACAAAATAAACACAATGAGACAGACTGTGGAGCGCCCACATGGGAAATTCACCTGTGCTAATCTGCTAATGGAGACAGGACGGTGGCACCTGCAACAGGATCCACTGAAATGGGAGTGGGAGATGTGATGTGATGGCATCCCATAAYGCTGCAGTGATGGCAGAGATTTGGGTGAGCTCAGCTGATGGGATGAGTCAGTCCCTGTCCCGGTAAGGAATGGCCACAGACCGTGCTTGGGTTCAAGCAGCTTCCAGAAAAAGCCCCGGGTTGCCCTGGGAGGATCCAGCCTGGCTGTGGATCACTGGGGTGATCCTCAATGGCCATCTGAGGTCCTTGTGCCTCCCAGCCGTGCTGCCCACATCCCTCACATCATCTTCACTCTGTGGCTGGAGAGCAGCAAACAAGGCTGGGCAGAGGGACTGGGACTGATCTGTKCAAGAAACTGCCCAGGCAGGCACTGGAGCAGGCTGGGTTATGGGGCCCACGCTGTGTCCAGGCTGCCCAAGGCGTGGGGCAGGGGTGAAGAGCCTGGGAAGATTCCCTGCTGCCCACAAGTGCCCTCCCCAGTGTCCCTGAGCAGCTCCTGAGGATCCCCTGACAGATGGGGTCTGTCCCACCTGACCTTCCTGAGCCAYTGCCACCCGTGCCAGCCTGGGAGAGCTCCTCTGAGCAGCTGCAGGCACAGCCACCAGCCCCTCTCAGGATGGGTTCTGGGGATGGAGAGCCCCTGTCCCTGGCTCCTGGGGCTGGGACTTTGCAGGCACTAATTTACTGCGCCCTTCCATCATTCCCTGGTGGCTGGGCAGGGTGAGCTTTGCTGGAGAGGGGAAAACATGAAAGCAGGGGAGAGAAAGCCATGAGCAAAGCTCCTCCTGAGCCTGCCTGTGCCCAGGGGCTGGGGGGACCTTTGTGTGCCCCTTCCCAWCTCCCTGTGCTGGGATCACCACCTCCCACGAGGGCTGGACATCGTTAGAGCCAGGACTGCTTTGCCATAGCAGCGTGAGCTTCAGCAGCTCAGGGAGAGGGGAGCAGAGGAAATCAAACTGTGATCAGCTTTTGGAGTGAATCCAAAACCAAGCTGATACAGAGCCCAGGCAGCAGCAGCTCCTGCCTTGGGCAGGGGCTGAAGGCAAAGATGGGACCCAGCACCCTCCCCAAGCTGCCAAGTCAGGGTGTTTGTGCCTTTTTTCCCTTGTTTTTTCCTTCCATCAAAGCTCTTTGTGGAAGCAGCAAGGCCTCAGGATGTGGCTGAGCAGCCAGAGAAACCCCCAGCACAATGAAGGTGTCCCAGAGGAGAGGTCGGCTCACAAAGTGGGCTCAGAGCCCTCCAAGCAGCCTCTGCGTGCCCCACACTGCCCCAGCACCTGGCTGGGTGGGACTGCTCAGGGGGTGGCTGCCCCTTATCCCTGGATGTTGGTTTGGGAATGCTGAAAATCCAGCATGGGCTTCTCTGCCACTTTCACTGGCAAACTGGCATGGTAGCAGCTCCCACTATGCAGACAAAGGGATTTTTTCAGAGTCCTCTCTGCTGAGAGATACCCTTATTGCACTCCTCCTGGGACGATCCCAAGTACACAAATTTAGGAGAGACTTTTCAAAGTTTCTGCAAGCTGCACATGAGATGGGTGTGGGAAGACTGAAAAGCAGCAACACAGCCCTGAGGCGACAGCAGCTCTGGAGTTAGGTGGGAACTTACAATAAGGCAGCAAAATTAGATTTAAATTAAAAAAAAAAAAAA
>NW_026623603.1:302237-307025 GCF_030028575.1 Malurus melanocephalus
AAAAAAAAAAAAAAAAAAAAGCAAGCCAAGTGGTGTGGAGGGAGCTGGGGACTTGGAAGCACAGAGCAGGGCAGGAGGAAATGCCCTCATCTCTACTGCTCTGACAAGGACACACAGAGAATATTTATTTCATGGCCTGCTTGCTGCAGAAACTGCAAGAAACCTCAGGAAAGAAAGGGTCRCCTCCTCTCCTGGGCATCCTGCTGGAACCAGGTGGGGAAGGACCGAGCAGAGGCGTGGAAGGGGAGTGGGATGGAGGGGCTGGCACAGCCCTCCTGCCCTGGCACGTCCCCGGGCATGGGGGCTGCAGAGCTGTGCTTTGATGGTGCAGTGATAATCACCAGCCTAGACAGGGTTTAATGGGTCTGTGTGTGCTCAGAATCGAGCTCGGTGGTGCCGCGTGGGAAATCAAAGCCAGGGATCAAAGTCAGTAAGTCTGTGAAACAGCCTAAAAAATTTAGTGTAGTTATTTAGCTTGTGCTATWACCTGAGGATCAGAACAGCAGCGAGGCAGCATTGCTCACCTTGCCCTCCCCCTCTTTTCTTTCCTTTCCCCTCCCCTCCCCTCCCTGTTTTTCAGTCCAAGAAAACAAGAGTGAACAAGAGGACTGATATGTGCCTTGTGTGGCTCCTGGGGCTCTGAAACCCTCACACCTGGGTCACAGTTTGACAGGCAGTGGAAAAGGTCATTTCTGTGAGTCCTGGAAACAAAGCAACAACCAGGGTCACACTTGAAAAGGCCAATGACTTCTTCATCCTCCTCTGTGTTTGGAGCATTTCTGACAGCTCTTGTAAGCACAGTCATCTTAAAATTATTTGACAAATAACAGATAGAGAGATCAAACAGATCATTACAATGTCAGTAATTCCAGCCTGAACTAGAGCTGTAAATCTGAGCCCCTGAACAAAGGCAGGAAAGAGAGGGAGAGTGATCAGCAGCTCGTTAATACCTGCACGACTGAACTTCAGATTGCAGGTTTAAGAATAAAAAAATAAAAGCATGGAAACAGTTCAAGCGAGGAGCGGCATATGAGGAGAGCACAGCTCCCTCCTGTACTCCCAGCCCTGGCTGTGAACGATCCTTGTGGGAAATGACCACGGAGCAGCTGCACCGAGCCAGATGGCTCCACATCCACTACTTCCCAGGTATCTGCACCTCCYCCCAAACTTCCCATCTTCCTTCTTGAGAGGAGGGTAACTGGGACAACTAGATGTCCACAGCCCTGCAGCCCCCTGCCCTCTGAAATAACCCCCTGGCTCTGCCAGCAAAATTGAGTCCCTTAGAAAATACACATTTAACAGAGACTTTCCACACTGCACAGTCCCAAGCTATGGAAAAGGACATGCACAATATGAGATGTACAGGATAATAATAAAATAACCCCAAACCCCAGCAAGGCTGCCTGTGACTATTTGGAGTGAGAAGGAGGAGGGATGAGGCACAGTCAYCCCAAAAGCCCCCCCTAAAAGGGCTGCATGCATCAGAACTGGCCTAAAAATCCTCTTCTCCAAGCACCAGCTCAGACCTGAGTTTATCACRCACAAAGGTCTTCAGAGCTACGACTTAAGGAGATTAAAAATCACCCAGAAAAATGGAGCCCTAAGTAGTTACACCGATCAAAATACAGTGGAAAAGAAAGCAGGGGTGAGGGGGGAAAACTTGACAAAAGGAAAACTAGGTTTCAATAGGCAACACAATACAACAATTTCATATGGAAGATGTGAAGCTTAAAAGAGATGTTAGATGTTCAAAAGCCCAGAATATAGGAGAGATATAAAAAAATCCCCAAGAAGATGAAAATCTCCACTTCAATGCAATGCTGCCTTCTCACTTTCTACCAAGCCAGGCGCTCGCCGCCGTAGCGGGGGAGCAGCGGCGTCCCTGGGAGAGCAACACGTCTACTGTGACATCCTGGATGACAGGGACACAGCACGGCCTTTAATGAGCAATTAGGTTATGGAATATTTGTTGCTAAGAGGAGAACAGAAGTGCAGAGAATAAATTGGAGCKGGGCATGTGACTATGTGATTTGGATGGGCTGATGTGATACTCAAACCGRGGGAGCATGAATCATCCCAGAGATGCAGCAACAGCGTGGAAGGGCACCTGGGAAAAGCTGGGGGGCCTTGGCTGGGCTTCCAACCATGGATCTATGTCACAGGCACGAGAAGGYTGAGCTTCCTCTGAGCCCTTCAGCATCCCCTCGGAAGGCAGGAGGGCTCTAACAGCCCATTACAGACAAGCCCCAGGCTCCCTGGGAACACAATGACACCAGGTTTAACTGGGAAAGCTCTGCCCTCAGCTGCACCACAGAAGTGGGAATTGCCTTGTCTGAGCTCCTGGCCCTGTGCAGTCACAAGGCTGAGCTGGAAGAGCAGAGGATGGTGTGTCAGGAGCCACGGGGAGCTCTGGGCTCACTGGGAGCCCTGCAGGGAGGAGACCCAGCTCAGCTGAGCCAGGGCAAGGGCGGTATTTGGGAGCAGGAAATCTCGGAGGAGCTGCGGTGCCCTAACGCAGCTAACAGATGGAGAATTAGATTTGTACAAAGAGCTGTAAAGGTAAGCAATTAAATAAAAATACAGAAGAACAAATCTGCTGCAGCAAGGCACCTCGCAGGGCTGCACAAAAGCCCTGCAGCTGAGACCCAGCATTCCAGGGGTGGGATGCAGGAGCTGGGGCACTTGTGTGAGTCAGCATAATCAAGGASCGGCCCAAAGCAGCTCAGAGAGGAGCTGTGGGGATACAGGGACTGAGTTGAGATCCGTTATAGGGAGCAGAGTGAATTCCAACCCTGGCAGTAAAATCTCAGGTGCCAGAACAAAACCAACCACACCAGATTGTTCTGCGGAACACAGACAAACAACAAACTGCCTGGTTCTATTTATAGCCAGAGTTAAAAATGGTCCCACAAWAACAGGCAGGAGATCACAGAGAACCCCAGAGTGAGCCCAGGCAGGAATCCCACTGCCCCCAAGGACACCCCCAGAGCCCCTCTCTTCTCCTGCCCTTGGCTTTGGCAGCTCTGAGCTGTGTTTCAGTGCCAGCACGAACCCCTGGCTCCACGGACCCCAGTGCTGTCACTGAGCCCTCCCTGGGCTGCTCTGGGGTGCCTTGGCACCTGGAGCTCCCACAGACACCAGGGCAAGCAGGGGATGCAGCTTTGAGAGCCTCAGGTGTCAGCTCTGCTTCTGTGTGTTTAATCCACAATCCCCAAACTATTTCATGATGAAAAGCAAAGGGTTTGGGATTTTCAGGGTGATTGCCATCCCCCTGTCAGCCACCATCAAGGTCAGCCTGACTTCTCCATTCTGATGGTGGAGGATGGCTGTGCAGGCCCCTCGGAGAGTTTGTCACCCCTCTGTGATGCAAGGGCTGGGTTGGGTGACCCGTGTCCCACCTGCAGTGTCACAGAAACAGTGTGAGCTCTCTTCCAGCACAGCGTGGTGATGACTGATCCTTCCAGGCAGGTACAGGCGAGTGCTCCAGAGCACACAGAGAGCGGCATCCCAGGAAAGCCCCGCAGTGCTCCATCACCCAAATGGATGCTTTGTTTTTGAGGGTAAATCAACCTTATGGCTCTGTGTGCCACACTTACAAAACACTCCCCATGGATCCCTGAAAGCCTGGTATTAACTGTAGGTCAGACATGGATGGGTGCCGAGGGATGGGCTGTGTTTCATCAGAGGCCACATTAATAAAAATGAGGGGTTGCTCTCCGAGTGTGAGCAGAGCTCATTTATTTCTATGCCATGTAAGCTAGAGCCCTCAAAAGCAGTGTTGATTTCTTTGTAAAAAAATTCCAACACAGCAAGAAACAAGAACAATGGTGCAGGATTAATGCCACAGCCTTGAGCTCATCCCATATTGTTCATCACAGAGCCTTCAAAGCACCCCCTGATTTATAAACGGGGGGACCAAACACTCCCAGCCGCATCAGGGTGCAAGGGTCAGCGTTGGCTCCTGTCTCCTGCTCCTCCTTTTCTTCACATTCCTGTTCTCTGCACACCTCCAACTTCCTGGCCCCAGATCTGCGGTGGCCCAGGATGGTGGCAGAACACCCAAGGTCCTTCCCAGCTCTTTGCTGCTGCTGMGGGACCCCCACCCATCTCTCCGTGCAGCAGTGGGGCAGCTTCCCACAGACGCCTCTTCCCGAGTGCTGAATCGCTCTGGGCATCACTCCAGGCATGCAAAGTCACTCCGAGATTTCAACAAAACCCATTCACACGCCTTAGGTGCGATGCAAACACTGCAAAAAGCTGTGTGAAAGCACCCTGAGAAGAGAGCTTCGGCTCGGAACGCTCCGGCTCAGCCTCTCCGGTGCCGATGTAACACATCCCACCCATCATCCTGAGAGATGCTAAAGGCGGCCCGATGCTCAGCCCTTCCATTGTTATCCGTTTATTTGTTTGCTTGCTCATTTGAGCTGATTTTTCTTTAAGACAAGCTCTAAGAATACCGAGCCCGAGGAGGGCTGTGCCTGGCGCGCTGCTGGCGGGGATGCCAGCGGAGCGTAGGGAAGCGCAGCTCTCCCCGAGACACAGAGCCGAGTGTGAGAACAGGCATTTCGCTCCTCTCCCCGGCAGCAGCAGCGCGCCGCGGCACTGTCCTATTTTAACCCTGCCATCTGCTCGCAGCTCGGGCTCCTCCCGGAGCTGGGGAAGGCAGAGCCGGCACCAAGCGGAGCCTTGCAGCAGCTCCCACCCGTTGGGCTGCCGGCCGGGCCCGGGAGCAGCGCCCGCTGCCACGGCGGGAGGCGCCGCTCCTCAAACACCGATCCGCTCCTCAAA
>NW_026623603.1:307170-320796 GCF_030028575.1 Malurus melanocephalus
AAACACCGATCCGCTCCTCAAAACACCGATCCGCTCCTCAAAACACCGATCCGCTCCTCAAAACACCGATCCGCTCCTCAAACACCGATCCGCTCCTCAAACACCGATCCGCTCCTCGCTTACGAGCCTCATCCCGACCCATCCCACTCTTGGCGGGCCACCGAAGATGCTGGATCACCAGGAGACTCCCCCCACTGCAATGTCACTCTGGCTTTTCCCGGTCCCACCGGGTTTAATGGTGCTATTAGAACCGTTTGAGTCGATAAAAGTCGATTTGTTTCACTGAGTCATGACTCAAAACCAAGACTTTGCTCCATTTACAAAAGCAAATCACTGTCTTGCAAATGCCAAGCACAGATTTCAGCTCCAAAAGCGAAGCCTGGGGAACGTTTCCAGCCAGAGAGAGAATAGAAAACTGCATCTGCAAAAGCTGGGAAACGTTTTTTTATTGATGTGGTTTTGATAAACAGAGAGAGTGACCTGTGGAATACCAGCTCCTGAAGAAACCTGATGAACTCATTCTGCATCAAGTGACTTAATCATGCATTAGTAGAGGGGAGAGCAACAGCAGGAGATGCCATGGGACCAGGGACCGTGACACAGCCCACGGACAATTCCAGCCAGTTCCTGGGTGGGAAGCCCTCGAGGAAAACTTGGGAGTCACAGAAAGCACCGGCAATTCTTCCTGCTTTCTGATTCATCCCTACTCACCCACCCACATGCCAYGGCAGAGGAGGCAGTAACTGCCACATTTAGGATGACATTTAAAAATCAAGGTTGTGCTGCTGATGGTCATTAAAAATCCCACAGCGTTKCTCAGAAACAAGTGGGTATTCACATCAACGTCCCTGCCAAGTATCAGCACAGCAGTCATTTTTTCTAGCAACTTCAGTTAAAAGATAAAAGAAAATTGTGCCCACCTGTAATTACTATTATTACTCTTACTGTTGGTTTTTAAACATTCACTATATACCTTTACATTTTCCAAATACAGATTAARATGAAAACATTTCCCCAAACCTTTCCAAGTGTCAGATTCATCTCTGCTAACATCAGACAGCTACAATTAAGAYATCCAGCCCATAAAAGCTGCCTGGGTTYCCTCAGTAACACATTCTGACCTGTGGTCTGCACATCCCTGAAGACTCAATCCCTGTTTCTGTTTTTCCATGGGACTTGCCCTRGSYWAMCCMRRAAGGTAAGTCCACTGCCCAGAGCTTTAGGGTCACTCRAAAGGGAGCTGCATCTGTTCTGAAAAGCATCTGAGAAATTCAAGGTCAGCACCATCGAGCAGAAAAGATGATTTGTCTCATGGGAGCYGGGGTGCCTTTGGCTCCTGCCTTAGCTGGAATGATTTGCCAGTTGGAGGATTCCCTCTCCCTGGCTGGAGAGGGAGCATGGATAGCCAGCTCAGGTGGGAACTCGTGTAGGGAGACTGAAGCTGGGTGACATGGATCCCATCYTCARAGGGAGGGTGAAGGAAACACCTATGAACTCCTGAATCAAGCTCTCAAAGAGCCAAAATGATCAAGATAGTTAATAAAATAAGGGAATAAGGGAAAATATTCATATGCAGGTATAAGAAACCAAGCCATGGCAGGTACCAGAGCTGAACTGGGTGCTCAGGAAGAGTGGGAGCAGGGAGAGGAGAGCCCTTTCAAAAGGGAGGATTCTGCATATAAGATGCAATGGAAAAAGGTAATTATGCAGAAAGAAGAGAATGTCAGCAGTGTGCCCTACATCACTGATGGATGTAGAGCAGGAATATCTTGACAAAGAAAACTAACATGCTAATTAAGATTTAATGATCTTGAAGGCAAAAAACCCTCGTCTGCCACGGTGGGGGAGGAGTGGACAGAAAGCCTCAGGCTGGCAATGCAAGGGTTAGGAGGAGCCCAAGAGATCGTGAGACCAACGACATCTCTGCAAGGGGGAGCATTCAGGCAGCTTCTGCCAGGCAGGAGAGAATGGCTTCASCAGCAGGGCAGAAGGAAGCTGCGAGAGCTGAGCGAGGCTGTGGGAGCTGCGCCGCCCGCGTTCGGGAACAGCTTGAAAGCGAAGGTGAAGGAGGAAGCGGGTTCAATTCATTCCACGCTCTGCAACTGTGGAAAGACATACGCCAGGCAAATGTGAGTTGTGATGATCACTTCCCACTGCTAGACTCCGCTAGGAGGGGACGGGAAGGTGACACCACCAGGAGTTCACACAYGTGCTGCGAAGGCGCGGGAGGAGACAAGCCTTGCCAACAATCGCTGGGATGTAAAAGCCCGGCTGACTGCAGCCTTGTAAACAAACCTGACTCTGCCTCCCCGCGGCTCTGCTGCCCACTGGCTCTGGCTGGGGGCACTCCATCAGGTCTGACTGGGGCACCCACTGGGTCTGCCAGCCCTGGGGGAATGGRGTGCTGCAGTTCCTTCAGAAGCTTCAGGAAATCACTTCAGAAGCCACTGGACCTACACCAGTGCTTCCTGCCCAGATGGATGGCTGTGAATCCATATGGGAGCAGCCTGGGCTGGGCTGGAGCAGAGCATCTCCACGCAGAGGTCCAGCAGCAGCAGCCAGACTGATCTGGGCCATCACAGCAGGGAGGTGGCCATGGCCTCCGGCTGAGCACACACCCTTGCAGGAGGGGCACCTTCTGTGCTGCTGACCAAGGACATGGGTGCAGCACGCTCCCCTGGCCAGCCCCTGGGCTGTGACATGCTGGCATCATCCCAAGCGGAGCTGCCGCTGCCTCCCACTGAAAACGTCCATGACAGATTTGTGACAATGACATCAGTGTCCACAAACATCCTGCCTGCTCCTGCCCTTACTCACATCCTTCCCTTCCTGCTCCCCAGCAGCAAGGACACAGCCTGCCACCAGTGCAGGGAGGACAGGCACAGCTCCTCCTCCCCCCTCACGCTGGGATGGCTCCCCACCTCATCCCACAGCCGATGGCACCGAGTGGCACCAACACATCAGGGTGACACTGTCCCCACACTGGGCAGTGCGGAGTCCAGGTCACAGCAGTTTGGGTATGTGACCCACCCAGAGCAGCTGCCTGGAAACCATCRCCCCATGGAGAGTGGGCATCACACTGACCCACCTCCTTCCCATTCTCTGCCTGTTGTGAAAAAGCAACAAAAAAAAATCTTCAGTTTGATACCAAGTGATCATTTTGGAATTCAGCAATGGATTGCAGCTATTCCGTGGATTGACCTCTGCTCTGGAGACAGGCTGAAAGAAGTGGAATAAAGACTGGAATGYTCTGAGGAGACCTTAGAGACCCTTCCATGCCTAAAAGGGTTCCAAGAGAACTGGAAAGGGACTTTGGACAAGGGCCTGGAGTGACAGGACAAGAGGAAATGGCTYCACACTGCCAGAGGGCAGGGATAGATGGGATATTGGGAAGAAAATGAGACCTTGGCACAGGGTACCCAGAGCAGCTGGGACTGCCCCAGCCCTGGAAGTGCCCAAGACCAGGTTGGACAGGGCTGGGAGACCCTGGGAYAGTGGAAAGTGTCCCTGCCCATGGCASGGGATGGGACTGGATGGGCTTTAAGGTCCCTTCCCACCCAAACCATCCTGGGATTCTGTGGTTTCCTCTCCCAGGAGGGCTGACTGGACAGCAGGAGTTGGAGACAGACCCATTCTCATGTTGGGAAACAGGACCTGGACAGGTTTTGTTTAAGTCCATCTTGCAGAACCGCTATGTTCAGTTCAGATTCTCTCTTTGTGTGTGTTCCCTGTGAATTCCCCAAATGCAGTGCAGTCTTTGATGGATCTGGGCAGGTTCCTGGACCTCCTTCCCTGTGTATGCCCTTCACGCTGTGCTGTGACAGCCCGTGACACACAATGCCTTGGACAACCTGGACCCACACATTTACAGCCACGGACCTCTGTGTTTAACAGCCCAAATTTGGGCACCTACAGCTGACTGTGGACACATCACTCATTGCTGAAATGTAGGCCGCAAAGCTACTTTACTTCTGCTTTTGCTTGTAAATCAAGGGCTTACATATGTAATTGGCCCAACCTGAAGAGCAAACAACAGCAGTGGTAGCACTGTGCCAGCAATTATTCATGCCTATAATAAACGGCTGTAAAATTGAGAGCCAGCCTTTAAAAATCTGGCTCCTCACTGCACAAACAACAAAAACTCATTTGCAGGGCTTGGCCAGGGGAGTTTTTAATTTTGGGGGAGAGATTGAGGTGGGTGAGGATTTATTTTTTCTCTTCTCATTCTCTAAAATTCTCTTCTCATTCTCTCATTCACCACTCGTGCTTGCGTTTAGGTCACGGATTATTCTGGCTCCATTTCAGCGCTGTGGAATAAACCCAGCGAGAGGCACAGGGGACAGATCTGCCCAGTGCATTCCAAGAGCAGGGCTCTGGGAACAGGCACAGCTGATCCCCATCYCTGGCCAGTGGGAACAGTGCACCTAGCCCTTCCTGCCTCTGTGCTGAGCCAGCAATGAGCCCATAGATGAGCCACCATCCCCTGGGATGGCACAGCCACTGGCYCYCCTGCTYGGGACAAACCCCAGGCTGCTGCTTCATGCCAGGATAGGGATGCTGTGCCTTGCACAGGTCCTGCCTGTTAACAGCAGCATCCTGGCTGATAGATCACTCCTCAGGGTGGAGCAGCAAACACCCCTCTGTGCCCTCTTTAACCAACTGTGACCACAACGTAGGTGCTCCTGGGCTTGCAGGGTCAAAAGTGTGATGAGATCTTTCCTCCTGCTATGCACATTTCTCACCCATAACAGAAGAGCTACCCCTATAAAACTCTTCCAGCACATGGCAGGAAATCTCCTTTGTGGTGCCCAGYGATGGCAACCCAGGGAYGGGCAGGGAGCGAGCCCAGGGAGCTCCCCCTGCACAGGAGGCAGAACTTGTGCCCTGGGCAGTGCCCAGCCGTGCCCAGATTGTGCAGAGAGGCTGTGCAGTGTCCCTGCCTGGGGCTATTGCAGAGCTGTGTGGGCACTGCTGTGCCCTGTGCTCTGGGATGGCCCTGCTGGAGCAGGGAGGTGGCAYCAGAGGAGCCCTGGAGGCCCTTCCAGTCTGAGCCATCCTGGGATTCTGGGGTTCTCTGATGGCAAACACCCCCCWGGCAACAGGAGTCTGCCTGCACAGGGGTTCTCAGAGGCCTGGCAGACAGCATCCTGCTGAGATTCCATCAGTGTTAGTCCCTGAGTTTCTTTAATAATTAGCAAGGTAGAAAGATGCTGGCACAGTGAGCAAGGGAGTGAGGACAGAGTGACTGGCAGGGAGCAAACCCACAGCCCCACGAGCTGGCACACAGGGGTGGGTGACTGCCAGCACCCTTCACACACCAGTGCCTCAAAAACCAACWCCTCAAGTCTTGTCCTTGTCCCTGAGTGAAACACACCCAATCACAGATCCCACAGAAGCTCTTCCATGCACACCTTCCCGTGCACCTTTGGCCAAGGGCTGCAGGCTTGCTGGTTCAGCAGCTCTGCTGACCTCAYGTTCCTTCAGCATCATGCCAAGCCTCTGCTGCCTCCCCACTCACCAGGCAGGAGCACATTTCTCCCATTCCAGCAGTCAGTGACAGTAGGAGTAGCTCTGGGCCTCCGAGTTTAGGAGGTCTGAGGCACTTACAGACTTCCTTACCCGGGAATCAACCATTTTATGTTCTCCTTTGGTATTTCTGGTTGGCTTCCTCCCACTTTGAGCAGCGGCAGAGCATGAATGGAAGAGCTCTGTAAGGGCTGCTCTCCCTCTGTGCTGTGGAAATCTCCTCTACCTACCAAGTTTTAGCGTCTTCTGAAGGAAGGCGCATTCATCAGCGTTCAGAAGGGACCTTTTGGCCTAATCCTCACTGGAAAAACTGCCGAAGTGATCCTCCCATCACGCAATTAGCAGCGATGGAGACTGTGCTCCACTGGGTTGCGGTGCTGCTATGACAACAGGAACGGGAGGCTCGTTAAGGGTCTCCTCGAGAGGGATAACGAGCAATCAGCGCTCCCAGAGAAGGCAGGAATCAATGAGAGCTGTTGATGCCGCGCATCAACATTTTGCACAGCGCATTTTGCCGGATCGGGCCGGGTATCGGAGCCGGGAAGGCTGGCTCACATTGTTACGGCCGCGAGTACAACTCGTGAGGACAGGCAGATTCCTGGGGAGTAGAGATGAATATTCATGAAGGAACTCAGTTTGGGAGAGGAAATGAATCAAGCGTGACAAATGCCGCCTATTAGGAAAAGAGGGTGGTGTCTATTTTTAGTGGAGTTAAGCAAACATTAAAGCTCACTCTCTAAGAACTCCAAATAATGCCACTCCCTGCCCTGCCTCCCCATCATCGCCAGATAAGAATTTAGCAGCACGTTCCCAGCAGCCAAAACCCGCTCGCCTCAACAGAAGTTTTCCAATTTAGTCCCCGTGTGTGTTTTATAAAAATACAAGTTTTAATCTCTCCTCTATAGGAAGATGTAACGGCTTCCACCAGGATTTATTTTCCCCCCCTTCTCCAGCATCATAAGGCTTGAAGGAACCTTTTTAAGACGGAAGAAAACGCTGCATTTAAATCTCCTAAAAGAGCACTCACGCGGAGCTGTAATCACTTCAGATGCACAGAATTATCAGGAGGAGAAAATTCATCTCACTTAGAATCAAGYCCCAATTTGAAGCAGAAAGGAAGAGGCTTGGTTTGCTGCCGTGCCAAGCACTCAGACTTTTCACTGAAGTCAAAGAAGCTACAGCTGCTCCAAGCCATTGAAAATCAAACCCAGAATCTCGAGCGAAACTTGTTTGCAGAGATGGCAGCAGGCTGATAAGGATGTTGACTCTTCCAAATAGGCCCACGTTATTTTATATTTTTAGAGATACTTAGCCTGCCTATTATTATTATTAAGCAGAGGTGGAGTATTTACTGCCCTGTTCTCAGAAATCTGTGCAAATGCTGCTTTTCAGCAGGCTTGTCTTTTCTTCTGGTGAGCCTTAGAGTTTCTTTCTTTTACTTTGCAGGCTTATAAACGTCCAATTAAATAAGACAACAGTGAGACAATAGTGCCTAACAAAAATACCACCAAGCTACTTGAGAGGCCTTCATTCCATAACCTAAGCTGCTCCCCAGCTAAGGTTATGAGCAGAGTATTTGGAGAGCATTGTGCCATGGGTGGTCCTAATAGTGAGCACCTAGAAGATCCCTGGGCAAGGGGAAGGCATGAGCCAGGGATGAGGGACCCTCACCACAACCTCCCCAGGCTCAGCCCAGCCTCTGCTGCCTCCTGCCATGCACCAAGGGCCAACTCTTCAGGGCAAATGCCTGAACTCCTCCCCCTGAAACACCATGTGGCCTCCTTCATCACCTCTCCTGCAGAGCTTCAAACACAGTCCTAGAGCAGATTTAAAAGGAAGCTGCTCTGAAATTAGACATGTCAAGTGTTTATTATCGATACCCAGCACCAACCAGGCTGGRTGAAGGTCAACAGCAGAGAGAAACAGCCTTTTTCCCAGAGCATCCAAAGCCCAGGAAATCCTTGGTGACTTTGGGATCACAGGTGGTATCCCTCCTTGAGGGTCGCTTCCTGGCCAGCTTTCAGGTTAGAAGCTCTCCTTCCATGGAGAGGAGAAGATGCCCACCATTAACAAAGTGTGACTTGTAACTGGGTGCACTGGGGCAGCCTACACCCCCAGCACAGGCAGGACCCCACCAGCACAGAGCCAGCACACGGAGCTCTCTGTACCTCACCTCCCTGGTGCTCAACAGTGTCTTTTGTTGGGAAGTTGGGTCCTTTGGAGAGCTCATCTCCAGCCCTCRCCACGCCGGCCCTCAGCAACTGTTGCCATGGTTATTACACTGGAGTGCTTTTCATCAAGGAGATGCTGCAACTGCTGAATTGTCTCTTGCAAGAGTTATACAGGAATAACTAGCTGATAAGTAGGAATAACGGGTTCAGCCTGCCCACGGAAGCCAGCGATCCCAATTATTTTTGTTTTGATCCTGCCTTTCTTTTGGTCTCTGCCAGGCTCAGGTTTAAAGCGGGGGTTAGAGATAAGCAGCAGAGAAGGAACATTTCCTGATGGGAAACGCACTTGGCTCTGCCAGCAGATTAAAGGTCTCTCCTCACACAAAGCCTCTGCTTTTCAATCAACCCTAAATAGGCTCTAATAAGGCACAGCAATCAACCGGGCAACACATATCCATCCTCACCTGTCGGCTYCAGGCGGGGAGTGAGATGGATTTCCCGGTTCCATCCCGTTAATTGTTAATCACGATGTTACAGGCACAGCCCCAAACCCGTTCATCAGTCACGGGGAGTGACGGATGTCCCGGGCTCTGCTGCTGCCGGGGTTGGTGGYGAGAGGCGGCCGCCTTGCAGAGCCGCTTCCAGCATCACAGAGTGCAGCAATAAAGCCTGCTCCAGAAAGCCGGGCCGTTTTGTTCAGCTCTCATTGAAAGCTCTGCAGAGTGGCTGGGTAATGATGGAGCTGCTTTCCCCCGCTGATGGGGTCCCACAGCGCAGGCCGTTGGGCTTTCAATGACAGAAATGGCTTTTTCTGCTCTCTGCGGTCCCTGGCACAAGTTTTGGGTAGGGAGGTGCTGYCTCAGACCTGGAGAAGCGAGCAGCWGGAGGAGAGGTACAGAGCCCACTGCAGCCTGCACGGCCACCAGCACAGGGTCACCCAAATCCCARCCTGTGACAGTGGAGGGATCCTCCCCACAGAGAGATCCAAAAGAGCAGGGGAAGATCTCAACTTCATTCACAGGTGTGAGCCCAAGGACAAAAAAATAATCAGTAAGATTTTTCTTTCATCCTTTTTGGRGTGCATCAGGCCCAGYATCACCAGCCAGGCAAGGGARGGGATTGCCCTGGTSTGTTCTGCACTGGAGTGGCCTCATCTTGAGYTCTGGGACAGTTTTGGAACAGTTTCTGAAAGATCTAAAGCTGTTTGAAAGTGTCCAAAGAATGATGAAGGGGCTCACAAGGRGSGGCTGAGGGCCCTGGGCTGGTTCAGCTGCAGCAGAGGAGCCCAAGGGCAGAGCTCAGGGAAGGAGGGAATGGCTGGAGGGGGAGGTTTAGGTTGGAAATCAGGRAAAGGTTCTTCTGTGCCCAGAGGGTGCTGGCACTGCCCAGGCTCCCCAGGGAATGGTCCCGGCCCCGAGGCTGCCAGAGCTSCAGGAGAGTTTGGACAGCGCTGCCAGGGATGCACAGGGGGGGATTGGTGGGGGGTCTGTGCACGGCCAGTAGTTGCTCTGGGTGACCCTGATGAGTCCCTCACACTCAGGATATTCTGATTTCAGGTGAGCCAAGCACACCTCACACCCGGAGCTGTGCAAACACTCGGTGCTGTGCCATGCAGGCACTTGGCACAGCCACGGCGCTGGGTCTAACGGGGTGGAGACACCTGAGGTGCCATTAGTGGACTCAGACACCCAAAGTGGAGCCTCCAGGCTGGTGCCATCCCTGCTCTCCAGGGCCGAGTTCACCTCCTTGCACAGGCACAGGCAGCTGTGGCCACAGAGAGCTGCAGCCCCRGCAGTGCTCAGACACTCACACTGTGCTCCACCCAGCAGGGATGGCTCTGCCTCCAGAGCACTTCTGGGACAGCCACGGGATAAAGACAAAGAAGTGAATGTGGATGATGTGACCCCAGAGAGATCAGGATTCAGCATTCTCGAGGTACCACAAAAGACCGAAGATGACTTGGCCAATTCCAACCAAAATGACTGGATTTAAAGAAATTAAATTTGTCGGTTCATTAGTGTGTAACATAAGAATGAAAAAAGCATTTCTAATTCCTGATCCACTAATCCACAATCTGCTGATCTGCAATCCCCAGAGTCCCCAGGGAAAGAAAAGAAAATCCACAGCAGCCTTAGAGGATCTCTCCATGAATTCCTGGCCAGATCCTACAGAGGGAGTTCACCCACAGAGCCTTTGTCCCTCTACAAAACTCACCTCAGCAAACTTGCTGCCRTGCTGGGGCAGCTCGGGGAGAGTAAAAATCAAACTGCACTAGCTGGAATGAGTAARCACTGGATGTTTGGGGAGGTGCTGGGCATGACACTTCAGGAGTGTGCTCAGCTGYCCACAGCTCTGCAGGATCAGCTCATTCCCAGCAGAGCTCCCACATGTCAGGACAATCAGCAAGGTCCCAGGTTCATTCTGAGCTGGGGGTACTGCTGCTGCACCATTGCTGGTGTGTGTAAAAAGCCTGTCCTGGCTGCACCTGGAGATGTATCCCCTGGACTTTCTTCCCAGCTGAGGGACCCACTTACTGTTCAGAGGGATGCCTCTTACTCTTCAGTCTGCCCCAGCAAGACCAGTTCACTGCCCACTCACCTGCCGAGCACAGGTCACAGGCCCCTGGCCACGGCCATACCTTAAAACCACCATCTCCATGGGCACCTTCAGCCTTCCACACCAAATTGTTCCTTAAATTGTTCTCAATGACTCGGCCCCATTCAGCTATCTCAGGGAAGGCCATCTTTATGGTGATTGCCCCACGGCAGCACAACCTGTGCAGAGGTGAAGTGGGCATCTCCTGGGGCTGCCACCACTGCCCCATACCAACCCCTTCATGCCTTCTCCTGACATAGCTCCTGACCTCAATGTGCCTTTGCAAAGCCCCTTTGCCTTCACTTGCTGCATCTCCCCAGCTCCAGAGCTGCTCACAGCTTGGTGGCTTTGAAACCCACAAGCTGTAAAGCCAGACTTCCTTCCAAAACATGATGGGATGGAGAACTCTCCTTTCTGCAACACCTTTTCCTCCTCCTTTCCWGCAGAAAATGCTGTAAGTATCTGTGGCTACAGACCCCAGAAACATCCACTCATGCTGACACCACCACACATAGCACCACCTGGGATTTCTCCACTGCTCCCTTCCCTCTCACAGGCCAGCATGGCAAACCTGAGGAAATCATGCAGGTCACACGTGCAGCAGGAACCCAGTGCAGAGCCCAAACCCCATATCACTTCCACACCTCCACATTCCCCTTCCCAAGTTTCTTGGAGCCCGCCTCACCAGGTTCCCCTCCTTCCCTCAGCTCTGTGCAGTGACACGAGAGCCATCGTGCACAGCTGCAGGAGGCTSGAGGCAGAAATAGCAGCTCATTACCCAGGCACGTCATCCCACGCAAGGACCCCGACATGGCACCGTCCCCTGCTGCCACCTGGAGCCACAGCACCCTCACCCCACCCCTGGCTCACCCCACCCTCCTCCAGCCACAGGTCCCACCAGGGCTGGCTGTGCCAGCTGACATCTGTATGTCCCCCCTGAGCTCTTCATGCCAGCTGAATTGATCCCCAGGTGCTGCCAGGGTAGGACCAAGCCCTGACTCTGCTGCAATCTCGAAGGTTTCAATTAATCATAAAGCCAGTTCCATTTTGGGCTCCATCTGTCTTTATTCCTTCAGGGACTAATAATGCCTCACCATGTGTTTTCACACACTAGCTGAACTGAAATTAAGACAGATTTCAATATGAASTACCTGAGAAGAAAATGTATTTTTTAAAAGGAAATCTCAGAGTCTTTACTGTTCTCAGCTTTGGAAAAGACCTCGTTAAGTAAAAGCAGYGGGGTATTAATTTGGAAAACGACTCAGGTGAGTTCCTGCTCATTGTAATACATGCAAAAAACCTAAAATCATATTTAGGGACTTTAAGGACACAGTGTGTATGGAGATGTGACACAGGCTGCTTGCACAAGGAGAGGAGGAACATGCAAAGGAGCTCACACAGGCCCCCMGTGCAGCCTCAGAACAGAGGGACACTGGCAGCAGCCACCCTGCTGCACCAGGCATGGACCAGCATCCAGAAACCCTCCTCAACCCTCCCTGTTGCAGTGCCAGAAACAGATAAAACCCTTGTGGTTCATCGTGTATGGCAGGTTTGAGCTGCTCAAGGCTTAGGGAAGCCTCATTTCCATGTTCCCACACTGGCAGCACCCGGGTTTGTGTTCCTGGCTCTCAGTCCAGCCACGGGGCCTTTGCAGCCAGCCAGCCCTGCATGTCCACTCCAATAAAGCAGCTCCTGTGTTGGGCTGCTGCTTATCCAAAGCTACAGCCCTAATTATTGATCTCAGCAGARGCAGCCAAGGATTAATGACCTGTCCCTTGGAACTGCCACTGCAGGGCTGTGCCATCACCCCCTGGCTGTCAGTCTGGCAGTGTCCCCTCCCTCCTCAACTGCATGGAGATGTCCCACACGGTGACAGCCGAGGCTGACACAGGCAGGGATGCCCAAAGCCAGTTCCAGGATGATTAACAGAAAGGAACAGGTACGGCTGAGCACCGGGAAGGAATAACCGAGGGAGCCATGAGTGGAGAGCWGCAGTGACAGGACATTTTGTGTGACCCACATTCTGCCTGGGCTCCAGCTAACACCACCTCACTGCAGGAACATCCCTTCYTCTCTCCCATCCCCTGTTTTCAAGGCATTCAAAAAAAGCAGGAGAGACAGCATTGGAAAGGATGGTTGCAAGAAATTATACGATATGCTCCACGCTGAATTCATAAGAGACATGTGAGACATGAGAAGTGCAGAGCGCTGAGGGGCACGAGGCTTCTGATGCAAGTAAAGATCCTTTGATGGCAGCCTTCTGGAACTGGCTGCAGTACCTTGGAAACTCATTAAACACAGCAGAAAGGACAAGTGACGTACATCTATTGATGCTCTGAGCAACAAATTAGTTTTCAAATCTATTCAGGGCTCCCGCAGTGGCATCRAGGGGCCTGGGCTGGGTGGGAAGCGGCTCCCAGAGCGTTTCTCCAGCTCATGTGGGGACTCTGAGCTGCTTCTCGGGAAGAGCTGCCACTGGCCCAGCTCCCAGAGATGTGGGGTGGCCACAGAGAGTCAGGACTCAGGGGGCTGCAGAGCTGCTTAGCAGCCATCCCCTTCCCAAACACGCCAGGCTGCTCCCAGAGCCTCCGATGGATATCTCCTTTCAAGCAGCAAAAAGATCTTTGGAAATAAAGGGACATCAAAACCCAGCTCACAAGAAGACACAGAATGTCAGCACCTGAGGGAAGAGCAAGTGGTTAACAGTGATGAYGAGTTTCTTCAGAAAGAGATAATTTCCAGTAAACTGTTGTTTTCTCTCATCATCCCCTTCAAACACCTGGAGAGGCTCGAAGCAGCTGAGGTTGGCAGCAGTCTGGTGGAAGGCCCGAGGAACTGCCTTCATGGATGAATAATCACCTGTTCCAATGAATCTTTAAGCACAGGAACAGACAGATGAGAGAAAACTTATCAAAACACTGGATCAAGAGAACAGGTAGGCTGGAAGATGCCAACCTGGAAACAAGGTCCCTGCTGGGGTTTCATTCCTGTCAGTCAGGACAGCCAAGGGCCCTTCTGGGATGCCATGGACGCCTGCAGTTGCTGGTTTATGTTATTTTGCCTCCTGTGAAAGCTCTGCTGGCCTCTCTCGGCACAAAGGGAAGAGTGAGGGAGCAAATGTGGCTAAAAGCAGAGGAGAGCCCACAGAGGCAAGGGCAGCCCCCAGCCCCCTGTGACAGCCTGATGCTGCCAGGCAGCCCCCAGAGCTGGCTCTGCACACTCCCTTTGTGCAGCCTGCTGGCCATTCAAGCCAACAAAAGCCACCATCAGGATGGGGTAAGAGGGTGCACACAGCAGGACAGAGGAGATGGGATCTGCATCCTCCCCTAGGGGC